>NC_071089.1:67546603-67779103 GCF_027358695.1 Spea bombifrons
CTCAGTTTTAGATCCAGATGAGATCAGACTTAAGGGAAAGCAAACATGAGAAAAGGCTATTGTGTTTAATTGCCAAGCTGTACATTTTGTCTGTGCCACGTCACATCGATAGATATGTGGTCTTATCACCATTGCAAACAATGTACTGCTTCTGCTAATGGGACGATTGCAACGGTTGCAATAGGGACAGATTCTGCACTGTGAATACAAGAAAGGAAATCAATCTCATGCAACAGATACCACATTAACTATATTATCAAGGCAAGGAAGACCTGTTTCATGTTAGGTCGGGGTGTTTAAAAACTAGATTACTAGGCCAAATATATTCGCAGAATAAAAAGTAGATCAAATTAACACTTCAGTATGACTGTGAGGATATCAAGATGCAGGAAATCACCGGCTGTATGACTAAGCTACTTTATTGGCAAAAGCAAGTAGACGAAAGTTCAGGAAAGTAGTCAGCAACGCAGGGGTTAATGAGGAGAAACAAAGACCAAAAATACTTTTAGCAGTGATGAGGTTAAAGAGCAAGCCTAAAGACCACTATTACTTTCCACAGAAATAGTCTTGTTAAGGAAGGTAGAGATTGAGATTGAGATTGAGATTGAGATTGAGATTGAGATTGAGATTGAGATTGAGATCACAGAAACATCCTATTTGTCCCTTTTATACACTGCTTGATTATTAATCCACCCCCTTGTGTGATGTCATCTTCGTGAGCCTTACCATGTCTATAAAAGGGAGCAGTAAGTACATGCATGTCCCGTAGTGCTGGTGATGATCCCAATCTGTTTGTTTTCGGGCCTAATGTTCCAGGGAACCACGGAGGTGCCTGCTGCAGACTGGGTAAGTGGGTACTCGGGGGGAGGAGCTCCGTGTATACCTCTGACTATGACTCTTTTTCTGGTATTCACAACAAATGTCATAAATATGATTCTGGAGGTCACTGAGAAATTATATTTTACTTACACTATTATAAGGGGTATTTGGGGCATGATTTATGTGTCAATAAATAACTACTGAAACATGTAAAACTAACATGTCTTGGAATTTATATTATTTATAGGTTAACATTCTATGAAAATAGCAAAGTTTTAGGCCAGAAAGTTTGGCTTGGGGACTTCCTAGATAACTTTTGAATTATTCATATGCTTTATGGAACGCCTGAGAGTTATTATTCAATGTTTTTGTTTTTGTTTTTGTTTTTTCATGAATTATACCATTTTATGTTTAGTAAGTAAGCACCTCACTTAAAAAGAATCTCTTTTTTAGATGGTACTTAATCATGAAAACGATTTAGATTTTCAGATTAAAATATTTATATGCCAGTAGAAATACCAGAGGTAATATTTACAATCTTAACATACAAGGTAACAATGTTCACATGTCTATTTAACATTTTTATTACCTTTTTTCTTTTCTAAACACATCATTCCTCACAAAGTTTCCAGTGACACTATCATCTGCGCTTCATGTCTAGCTTAACACAAATGTTGTAGATGATCCCTTTATATATCAAAATAAAAGTGAAGAAAGCTTTGAACCTAATGTTTCATGGAAATTATCAGCTGCTTTTCAATTATATTTCTTTATCTTTATAATAAATAAGTTGTGAAGAGAATTCAGTTATGTTACATGGCCTGGAATGTGGATGCAATGCAGTTATTATGGCAATTTGGGTTAATGGTCTGTTTTTTGTGTTTTTTTTTAGATAACTGTTCTTTGAAAGCTGTTCACTTGAGACCTGGACATCAGGAGAATGCAAGATCACTAAAGTATGAAACATTTGTCTGCTTTCTAAAAATTGCTAACAATAGTCATTTATAGAGTGATAGGTTAGACTGTCCATGATCTATAATCCATGATAGAAGTGTTGTGATAGGATATATTGTACACATAATATATTATATCACTTTATAATAAGATGACTATCCCAAAAAAATGACTTTGCAAAAAAAGTTATTAAATATTAGGTATTTTAACATTATTTAAAATGCAACTCACTAGATTTATACTTTTTTGAACCTTAAAGAATACAATAAATAGTAAGTAGTGTAGGCATTCTACCCCAGAAGAAATAAAAGGCATAATACAAATTACTACATTCACAGCAGGAGCCCAAAAGGCCATTCTATCATAGAGGGCGTCATGTCCTACATTAAATATGATATATTACTATGTACTTCACATATTCAAAATGGGCTGATGATGGAAACAATAGAATCAAACTAAATGTTTTCCAACTTGGGATCTGTGGGCTCTAACAAGACATTTGCATGTCCCAAAGATTAATATATCGCATGTAATAGAATCTGGAGCAGAGTGCCAGCCCCACATTTGGAAAAAGGGAACTTATTTTGAGAGACCCAATGCTTAAGTCTTCCGCATGTCTTGGCTGAAATATCAATACAAATTACAATGTGCCTTAATGAAAATAAAAATAAAAAGCACAGCTATAAACAACGTGCCAATTCCAGTACTTAGCTCTAAATCACAAACAAATGGATTGCTTTCTGAATTCTGACAGTGATGCTTTTAGAGTTGAGATGTTCTTTTGCTACTAACCATCAAGCCTTTTTCCAAGAACACAGCAAGAGGTTGATTGAGAAGCACCGTAAGCAATAGAAGCATCAGCAGGCATTTCTTCCGGGATGCTATTTTCAGGTGGGGCTCTTGCGGTCTTGACTAACCTCATGATATCTACAATACGAATGCCGTCGACAGACAAAAGACTAATGCTTCGGTTGTACCAACTGAAAATGTGCATAAAATCAGTTTTCATGCATACAATGAACATACTGATGTACAATTCCCAAAAATATGGTTTCTTGCACATAGTTATAAGGTGCTCAGACTGCATGGAAAGTCATTCATCTATATGTAGATTGGTTGAAAGAATGGCAGATTTCTGTTAATATTGCTGCACATTTGGCAAAATTCACAAACTCTGATGTACTGAATAATGGAATCAACATAAATCTTCAATATAGGGGCTCAAAGGACTGAATTGATTGGGTGATTTTTGGCTATGCTTCTTTTGTCTAATTACTCTTTAAATATATTGATCCATGTGATACTTTGAAAGGCTTACTGGAATAATGAAATATATGAAGTATATTTTCAATATTTCTATTAAATATTTCGATTGTATTTTACCTTCTTTTTCTGGAAGTTCATGCATAAACCTTACTTTCTCTTGTTCTTTCTTTTTTCGTTTTTAACCTGCAGCATTGCTAGTTTAAAGCATAACCTCTTTTGATTTTACTTATGTTCTTTTAAAATAAACTTCCTTTGTTTGATTACAATGGATTTATGATGCTTCTCCAGATTATGCAATGAAACCCAATGGGGTAGAATATTATAAAACATGATACACTGCACGAACAGATTGCCATAAACCAAATAAAGAAAAAGACAGATCAGTAACACTTATGTCTGCCCAAACTAATTGCTGTGATTAATGTTGTGAGGGTGATTCTAGCATACTCTGGACGAGTAATATCATTAAGGAGAACAAGTTAAAGTCTTTTTTTAATGTGGAAAAATTATATCACTAAACTACATATACCATAGGGAGACCGTTGGGTCGGAACACCCTACCCTTTAAAGTTCCCCAGAGACTGAACCCATGGAGAAACTGAAATGCACATAACTGTTGGTATAACAACCAATAGAAAACATAGCATACCTCTCTAAAAACATCCGCCATAAACAAAAGTCAAATAAAGAAGGGGACAATTTATGGGGAGGGAGGGCAGGTATTCACAGCTTGAAAGCGCAGGTCAATAGTATCTGACTAGTGGCGGGAAAACGGTCCCTTAAATAGAACAGCCAAAACCCCACCCAACAGGTCGAGGAACCCCATAGGATGTCCCTTACATGACCCCTAAATACTGGCCAGAATGCTTACTGTTAATCTAGGTCCAGTCATGCAGCCGTTCCTCTTAGCATCCAGGGCTTGACTTTTCTGAGTTGATGTGTTTCTGAGTGCTTGCAATTTTTACAAATGCATCTTACAACTTGCATGTTTTCACCTGAAACTAAGAAAAAGCTCTTTAAACTTCTCACAGTATATCTAATTTAAACTAAATAAAAATAAATATTCATTCAAGTCATTTTCATTGGTGCAATCAAAACCACACAAGTGTCTGCACACCCAAATAATAAGTGAGTAAATTATATGTGCAACACAAAAATAATATGTACAAAGATACCCTTCCAGCGAGAGTTCCCACACACAGTATCCAAATGCCTTATATATAAAGGGAAGAGAAAAAAAAATTATTGTGTATAAATATGCCCATACATAGAGTATGATGATTTATCCCACACTGGTACTTGTAGATAAAGAAGATAGGCAGCAGAGGGGAGTAGATAAAAACGATAATTTTAATGTATGAAAGAAAGGCAAACTTGTTGTCCACGCATCAAACTTCGTAGCATCTCCACCACAAAGTGGTGGACGCCGTCTTAGTCCTTTGATCCACTTCCGTAATTCTAACTCCTCCTCCCGATGTCGTCAACACGCACTACGCGTTTCGCTTATCGCTTCATCTGGTGCATGCTCTTGACGCTCTGCCTACTGGTTTATAAAGCAGCCGGTCTATCCTAATTGGTGTAAGGCCGCTGAAGAAATCAAACAGCTGATACCAATAATTCGTTTCAGGCAGTGACATATACCAGGAGCGGTAAATTTATACCTGGAGTACAACATGTGTGAAAAACATACAAAAATGTTTTACTACCATAAAGTTTGACAAAGGCTGATGGTAGAACTAGTGCATGGAAATGGTTAAAATACCAGCATTTGAAATACCTTGGGGTGTCTAGTTTTAAAAAATATATGGTTTGATTGGGTAAATTGAATTGGCCGGCTTCAAAGATACCTGAAATTGCACATGGTGCAGAATGACAAGTATGGTTTTGAAAAACGCAACTGGTACTTATTGCCGTATAACGTGCAGAAAAAAGCATAAAAACAGTATTTCTAAACTCAGGACAAATAGTAGAATCTATTTAGCATTAGTTTTGGCAGATGAGTAAAATATATATTTTTTTTTAAAGTGAGAAAAAGTCTTGTTTTTTTACAAAAAATCACCAAAGATGATATGATAAAAATAATGGTATACAAAGAAAGCCCTGTTTGTCCTGAAAAAAAAACAATATATAATGTGTGTGTGTGTGCACAAAACGAGAAAGAAGAAAATTACAGCTAAACAGCAACACTGAAAAATGTTAAAAAAGAGCCATTCTCCCAAAATGTACTACGAGAAAGAAACAGTCTTGTCATTAAGGGGTTAAATAACTTGCATAATAAAAACGAAAACAAAGAAACACAATAATAAAGAGTCAAATTTTACACAGGAACTTCAAATATTCAGAAAATTCTATTTGATGAGTCAACAGTATAAGTACTTATTAAAAAAACTTTTGATTTGTTGGCTACCATAAGCTGTCTGCTAGCAAACAACTGAAACCAAACACCCCATTCAACCTCATTTGGACCATTATTCCAGATCTGCAAGAAAGTTTACAAATTCATATTTTGCATTAGTATCCATGTTTTCCTGCGTATGTACTAAATACATATTTTGGGGACATTGTTTCTTTTTGGACGGTATTTATCTTTCTAAATGAACATTCCTTTGTCCTGATCCCCTCCCTCTCTGGTCCCCTACAACTCTAACTCCTCCCCTTTCTAACTTTAAAGACTTTCTTTCTCTTATTCATATTTTCCTCTTCTTTAGCCTACCAGAACCACCATAAGGGGTCTGCTAGGAAACATCTTAAACCACTAACCCACCCGCCCATCTGTGGGTATTCATCCTCGTTTATGCATCCTCTTTTGCATGCTGAAGCCACTTAGCCCTAATTACTGCTACAAGAGAGCTACTTCTCCCTTTTTTACCCTTCCTTTGTTTCAACTACCCCTACTGGTCCTTTAGATTGTTATCTTACAAGTAGGGACCTCAAAGCCAGGAACTTTGTGTGAAAGTACCATACAGCTAGATGACAAGCTCATGGGCAGAGTTCTCAACACCCGTTGTGTCTGTATGTATTAATGTATATTTGTTATGTATGCATTAACTGCCCCACTTAAATTGTACAGCCCTGCGTAATTTGTTGTCATGCTCATTTTAATTTTGAAGCATACATGTTTTATTGTGTTTCCATGATTCATAGCTGTGAGATAAGACAAATGAGAAAATGCAAGACTACTCTTGTTGCATAAGAAATAAAGAGGCATGGGAGAGCGCAAAGAAGATTATCAGGACAGAGCAAGTACATTAAAGGTAGATATAACCAGGTACTATAGGCAAATAATGAAAAATTGCACATGTTATGTGCAGTGACATCTTTACTGCTGGTAGATCTGTGTTAAATTAGGCTAGTCTTGGGGTACAAGATCATACCACAACAGACTATTGCTTCCTAAAGGCTATGGAGACATCATGAAACCAACAGCAAGCCAAATAACTCCCACATCTGATACACGTCTCAATATCTTTACAAATCAGTCTGTTTTCACCCTTCTGCCATGGTTATCATAGCCATTTTCCATTTATACCGTAATTGTTTCCCATACATAGATGTTGCCATCATGCATTGTGTTTTGTATATGAAAGTGTTTCTGACTAACCAATATTTAAAATCAAAACACAACGATCACGTCACTGACACTCCTTTCTCCAATTACTAAGAGCACTTTTCACTACAAGTTTCCAGAAGCCAGGCACCAAGAACTGTGGAATTTGTAGGTTCTTCATAAATAATACATAATAAAATAGCTGACAGGGAATTCTGAATTCATGTGGCTGTGATTAGAGAGTGTCCTCTATAGCTTTGGAGGCTTCACCATTCATTCTTCATTCATGTGCATTTTGTATTCATACATGAATAGGCACTGATAGACACCAATTTTCCTTGCAGTGCTTATTAATGTGATGGCTATTATGTACATGGCTGAATGAACACATGCTATTATATTAACTAATGAGCCCTCATTCTCTGTATGTAGATGACAGTCATTTTTAAAGCATAGCATACGTCATGACAGGCACCAAGTATCATAAAGATTTTTTTTTTGTATATGCACTTGAGTTGTACCTCAATTGCCTCATTTTTTCATTTCCAAAGAATATTTTTTTTGTATTATATACAGTCCTGTGCAAAAGTTTTAGGCAGGCATGAAAAATGCTGTAAAGTAAAAATGCTTTCAAAAATAGACATGTTAATGGTTTATTTTTATCATTTAACAAAATGCAAAGTGAACGAAATAAAAATCGAAATCAAATTAATATTTGTTGTGACCTCCCATTGCCTTCAAAAGAGCATCAATTCTTCTAGGTACACTTGGACAAAGTCAAGGATTTTGTAGGCATATAGTTAGGTGTTTGAATAAATCATTATTCCATACCATTAACAGGTGATAATGATTATAGATGTTTGTAGGTTGAAACATAATCATTAATTGGAACAGAAACAGCTATGTAGGAGGAATAAAACTGAGTAAAAAACAGCAAAACTCACTAACTTGATTACAGTTTAATGTCATATACCATGGCAAGACTGAGCACAGCAACAACACACAAGGTGGTTATTCTGTATCAGGAAGGTCTCTCCCAGGCAGAAACTTCAAAGCAGACAGCAGTTTCCAGATGTTCTGTCCAAGAGAAACTAAAAAAAAGATTTTGTATGTACCAGAAGAATGGCATCATAGAGGTGGATATTATAACATCGTATAAATATGCAAAATGCCAAAATAAAGAGCTTTCCAGTGACCTATTCATTAATAAAATAAAATTAAAATGTACAAACAACATGAGGTCATCCTCCGAGACTGGAAGAGCGGAGATTTTATACACAATGAAGGAAGGGATTCTTTACAGTAAGGACAATATTGAATTCCCTACCAAGAGTAGTGTTATCTAATACAATACAAAAATACGGTCTGGATATTTATTTAGAAAAGCAGAACATACTGGGCTATGAATGAAAGAATAAATATTACAATTTAAGAGCTTCTTCCTGATCCAAGAAGCAATCTGATTGCATTTTGGAGTCAAGCATGATTTTTTCCCTAAATAGTAAAAATTCAAAAATAGCTCCATTGTTGGAGGGGGGGGGGTTGATGGTATTTACCTTTTTAAATGCACATTCCTTGGTAAAAGGGTTGAATTTGACTTTGTCTTTTTTCAATCTAAATTGCTTTGTTACTATTAATATTACTATGTAAGCTATTTTAAAAAGGCACACTCACTCTCACACTGTCACTCACTCTCTCATTCTCGTTCACTCTCTTATGATCTCTGAATGTTTCCCTACCTCCTCTGCCGACCACTTTGGCTTCTTCCTTTTCTATCTTTTATCTTTCCTCCTCTATGTGCTATTTTAAATCTTCTATCTTCAATCTTCTATCTTTGTTCATATCTCTGTGGACATAACCCAGCAGGAACTTCCACCAAAATGGCGGCGCCTCAAGTGACGTCCTCTCCTAGATCCTCCAGGGAGAGGAGGTCATGAAAGCACAACCATATTGCCCTGAGTTTAAGTTGGAGAAAAATGATGGTTCTTTCGATGACGTGCTCTCCTCTGATTGAAGGAGATATGTTATATATTTATATTGTGAAAAATAAAAAACACATTGAATTACTGTATGTACCCAGCGTGTAATAGACTGTAGTTTCAAATACTCTATTGCTAAACCAAGGGATTTTTGAAAAACTAAACTCACTCATAAGATAAAATTCACATCTACAGTAGATTCATCTATCTATCTATCTATCTATCTATCTATCTATCTATCTATCGTTCTATCTATCTTTAGATGTAACCCTGTTAAATGATTCTAATTGGTTTAATACATTGTTTTTTCTATTAAACAATTCTTATTTCATAATATGTTTCATAAAGCAGATAAACAAACAAATACTAATAATTTTAGATGGCGGCAGATGGGTAGGGAGCCGATGAGAAGGCTAGCCAGGATTCCTGATTCCCAAAATGGGATTATTGTGACAGGTATTTTAAGATGTAATTATTGTTCTGAATCAACTCCAGTCCCATACAGCAACCGTGCATATCCAGCCAGTAAAACTGGGCAAATCAAGAAAGGATTATATTGTATACAAGGTTTTCAAATAAGACGTTTTTACATCATATCTGCCAATTAGTTCAAGCAGAAACTCAGATTAAGCAAATAAAATTTTAGTAGGCCACTTAAAGTATAATAAAATATAAAAAGCTCTTTAGTAAACTATGTCCTGTATTACTGTGAACCTTAATATCTCAATACTGCAAACAATAATGCTTGCAAAGAGACTTGACTAATTGGTGATCAATCATGCCTAGAGGATAGATGGCTCCTGAATAACCATTTACAAAACCAAATCCTTTAAAAAAGAGGAAACCGAGAGCATGATTGTAATCTTATTCTCCATGAAAATCTGTTCAGTGCACTTGCTAAAGTCCCTTATCTTTAGTTGCATTACAAACTCTCAGCTCAATACTTTTGTTATTCTAATGGGCATGGTGGAGGTTTAAAGCGGTTATAGCATTTCATCTTGGAATGTTCAAACACAATGGTAACGCCGAGCAAGGATGTCTTATTAAGATGCAATAGATAAAATAAAAAAATGGATGTCGAAAATAAATTGATCTAATACTTCGTTTTACAACTTTGGCCATTAAAATTTATCATTGTTTGTTTTTTACGGTTTAGAATGTTTGAACCAATCTCAGTTTTTTGGATTGTTTCGGTTATTTTAGAGAAAGCTAGAAATTACAAATCTAAAATACCCTAGATTGCTTAAAATAGTTTAAGAAAACTATATTTAGAATAAATAATATTATATAGAATCAGACCGTTTTACAAAGATATAAACAGATGCATGCAATTTGCAGAATAATGTGTTTCCATTTTCTGGAAGAGATATTTTAGGTATGGGTGCTTCCTACATTAAGGCAGGACACATCTCTTTGCCCAAGACCACCTTCATCTCTCATAGATTGTTTACATTCAAATTGCACTGCCCTTAAAGGGGAGGACCCATGGAAATAGTTTTTCTTTTAACTCAATGTTGTTATTATTATTATTAATATTATCATTATCAACATTATTATTAAAAATAATTATTTACTTACAACTTAAACTGTACATATGTATACTGGTGACCATGGCCACTGACTGCTTAACTTATACGTACTCCAAGTTACCCTGTTACCCTATTACACTGCCTCCTTTGATGTGGTTGATATGGTTGACTTAATGTCAACAAAATCTTTTTAATGATGGTTTCTCAGGTTTTCGTCTAGTTTTGATCATATCTCTGTAGTGTACGTACATGTTTTGTATTGTACTATAATCATAAATTCATGATATCGTATTAATAAACTTGATATTGATTATTAAGATTACTAATGAAAGTGTAAATGACTGTGTCGCCAATAGCTTTGCTTTTCTTATTCCACAAGTATGGTATTCTGACTTCCTGAGAAAACTCGTAAAGTAACAATATAACAATATAAATAAAGAAGAGAAAATGCTGAGGAAAGGCAGCACTGACACTGGTTCTCATCATAAACTGTAAGCGTTTAAAGGATAAGCAGTTCTGGATATCATTTCCAAGCTGCGAGGGGAAATTTATGGATAACATCTGTGATATGTTAAAGGATTAATAACCGCTGTCAATTTTGAAGGCAGATAAATTTATATAGGGATTTTAACATGTAACCCTTTGACTTCCAGAGGGAGAAACATAATTTTCTTTTTAACCAAAAATCATATAAATATGTAAAACTGCAACACAATGCGTAAGCATACACACAGGAAGTCTACATGTTAATGTTCGGAATAGCCATAAGAAAGCTGAGCAAGTGTCTGAATGGACCCCACGAATCATGCTGTTTTAATCCAACGCTACACAAAGAGAGGACAAAAAGGGTTTTAAAGTGGATACATCGATGGCACTTAAACTCAGTGGATAAATTCATGCATACACTTTATTAACCCAAATCAAAATACATAAACATGAATAATAAAAGAAAATTAAGTAGATGATGCGTATGTTCCTTCCTGAACTAGGAGACCTACAAAGAGGTGTATTTGTAACACACTGGGGTAGGTTTCAGGAGTAGGAACCCAATATGCAGGAGATGGCCAGAGACACACAGTGAAAAGAACACCACCATATGGTGATACCGATAGAAAAAACAGTCCAAAGTGTAAAGGGTTAGAGGCAGGTGGCAGACAAGAAAAATCCAGGTCACGGTCCAAGAACTGGGGGAGGAGGAAGGCAACCACCGCCACGAGGAGGACCGGCAACCTGCGATGCTACTGTGTGCACCATGGGGATGTGATGCCATCGATAGGCAGGTACCTGACAGCATTGCTTCAAATTCTCCAATTGTTTGCTGGGCTGATTGACAGGCACCGTACGTGTATGCTGATCCATAGTAGATAGTCTCCTCCATTATTGGAATAGGCTAACTTTTATCCACTATGTACTGGAACTCTTATCTAAATATGTTGTGGCTACTTGAAACAAGATTTGCTCCCCTTTCCACCAGCTGGAAGGACATGCTGCAGTGTGAAAGCAGCAATATGACTTTCCATTAATCATTTCTCCAATAATTAATGCTTAAACCAACACGCCTTCACAATTAACCCATTTGTGTCACAATACTCTTCTGGATATTACACGTAAAGTTTTATGCAAAGTAACTGGGCATATGTGCTCACTCTGGCTTGTCAAGAAAGCTGGAACTATGATAAATGTGATATCAGCCCTCGGGCAAAGCAGGTTCACAGTGATCTAAATTAACGAAATTAAAAGTACATGTTTAAAACAACTGTACCTTTCTCCAAAAAAAGACATTCACGTTTATTGATTTATGGCTATATATTTGAACAGTTTATGTTACCTGTCTCTTGTGTTTAGAACATAACATTTACCATTGTGCATGTAACCTTATTTTGTATCATTTTACATTTCTTAAACTAGTTTTTTTTTTTATAAATGTTGCAAGAATAAGAAGTAATAAGAAGTGAGTGGTTTGGTCCTAAATGACTCTACATTAAAAATAATTGTCAAGCGGATGCTTACAACCTTTACGTGCCTTCAAGTACTTTACTTATTTATGTTGAATTATTAAATCGCCTACAGAAGCCACGCAGAAGGTACTGTTTTTTAGCAGCAACAAATAATAGTCATTTTTAAACAAAGAATGATATCAATGTCTTCGACTGGTGTTTTGTTCAACTACAGTAAAACGATTCTAGATAAAAATGTATTGAGAAAGCATGCAGAGATAAGAACTGTAAACTTGGACACATGGTGAATTTTATTTCAAGAAAAACAGAGATCATAAACATAACATTTTATGCAAATTGGAACAAACCTGACCAGAACGTTATTCAACACTTGTTTAAATATAAATATAATTATACAGATTTTTGGTTGTAGTATTTTTTATTGTAGCAATGTGCTGGGTGGTGGGTTAGGGCTTCCAGCAGTCAGATGGAAACAACTTTTTAATCATATGTCTCACTGCTTCTTGTCTACATATGAACTGTTTGACAGTGCCTTTATGTCTCTGTGGCAAACTGTTCTCCTGTTGACTACTGCGTAACAGTCACTGAAAACTGGGATAGAAATCACAATGCAAAAATAAAACCACCCCCTTAAATATATGCTTATATCACTAAGAAAATGTGGCAAATAGTTGGCAAAACAAGCGGTTTGATTGCAGAATTTATTTGAACTAATTGGAATGCTAAAAAATGGATCAGATTGCGTCTGAATAAGTCCTATAGTCATCTTTAATCTTATAACTATCATTACCTTATTATTACCCTCAAGAATGTATTTGTTGTAGCCAGTGTTGCCAAGGCTGTAAAATAGTGCATGATGGTAGCCAGGATTAAAGGAAAAAGACACTCTTTAAATATAAGAAACATAAATACACTTGTTAAATATATAACTGGAAACCTGTCTTATACAGTATGTGATCAAGTGATAACTATGTGCTACACAGACTAAACACAACAGCAGTAGCTCCAGTAGAAGTTAAGCAATCATTGGAACACAATTGCCTTAGAGTTAGACCAATTGTACCCTGCTAGCGGACTAATCATTTTACAGTATGTAGGAGTACATGTACTCCCTTATATTTAAGGCAACTTGTACAGAAGACACAGAGATACCGTTGTATACTAATGATTAAAGTTAATAAGCTTGCATTCCATTGCGCTGACATCACATTCTTTGTGTGTGTGAACATAGCTAATTAAACAACTGTTACTTATCACTTCAGGCTTCATTTTTTATAACAAGACATATATATTTATCTCTGTGTTTAAATCATGAGGAATATGGTATATTCATTGTTGTTTGAAACTCTCCAGAAAAGAAAATCTCCCTCTTGATTATTAGAGATTACTTTTTACCTTCAGAAGTATATATATAGTTACTTTCATGATCTGTTACTTTGTAGAATAAAATTCAGCAGAGTTTTTAATAAGATAATCTATACATATGTCCTGCAATGTTTCTTAAAAGTTGAAGCATGTTTGAATGTGGAACAAAACCAAACAAAACCAGACAAAAAAAGTTTCGCATTATTCTGCTATTACTCCAATGTAGGTAGTTAGTTTTCATTGCCTTCAGATCTTTTTCACGTCACTACATTTTTCACATAAAATAAATATATATCCATAAAGCCTCTCAGTTCCTTTTTGTATTCAATATTTGTTTCTTGACGAAGTTGGATCATAATGTTTTACCAGTTTTTGCTTTGGCTTCAATTTGTTATTATTCTTTTAACCATATTTTGTACTTTGTTCCATTTTCAACATGTTTTATATAACCATATCACAAGTTTTATCCAGCTAACATTTTTATAGTTATTTCAGGTATATTATAGAATGTGTCATACGTGTATATTGATTATCATCATCTGACATTTTCTTTTTATTATATTATTTCTTTTTTTTTATTATTGTAACATTTACACCATTATAGTCCTTAGTTCATGTATACGCCTTTTATTTTAAGCATTATTGTGTCACCAGTAATTATGGTCTATAAGCTCACTCATGTAGTGTGGCTGTTCTCCTGTGTAGTACTGTTATCACTACAAGAGGGCTGAGATGCTTGATGGCTAAGAGCATCAGGTGACAATTTACTCCTATATTATTACATTTGATGGCTGGAGGAGCTTGAGAATCCACTACTGTTTTGTTTAACCCTAGTTAAAAGATTTTCCAAGACCAACAGTTGTTCAAAGTAAACATTGGATATTTTAGAGCTAATACGTCTCCAGGGAGGAGAGGTTTAACGCCAGGTAATTTTACAGCAAATCTGGCAGATACATCTTCCTTTCGAATGCAATAATAAAAAGCTTGGCTTTTATTCCTTGGTCTTTTTAAGACTTTTATTCCTTGGTGTTTGTCTCTTACTATGTGACATTACCTTTTCTATTTTTCTCAGTTTTAAACATTTTGTTAAATCTTACATTTTATAGTTCTTTACACTAAATAAACCCATTTACAAATCAAAATAAGCAATAACCCCACCTTATGTTAGTACCACAGACCCACCTTTTTTTTGTTTAACGGTTCATAGGATCTGCATGCTTATTTCTCCCTATTAAACTATTTCTACCCTATTGCTAAGTTGCTGATTATTGTTGATTGGCTCAAGGAATCTTTGAAAGGTTGAGAGCACTTTATCCCAGGAAATTGATATTGAAATCACATACTGTAATTGCTGTCACATTGAGAGACAGATCTTAGCTTTTACAAAGTGAATAGCTCCAAAACAATGATAGTGGTTGGCAAACTAGGTTTGCTAATAGATTCTGGGGTAACAGCTCCCTTTAACCAATAAAAAGTAAGGGATTCATTAGCTCTTAATGCAGTCTAATTGTCAGCATAGTTCTATATTTCCATTTCTCATATTTAAACTATTTCTGAGCATTGATGTAGCTATGAAAATGCTAGCCTAATTGCAGTGCATAAAGCTGCATTTGTATGTATATATATATATATATATATATATATACATATATATATATATATATATATATATATACATATATATATATATATATATATATATATATATACATATATATATATATATATATATATATATATATATATATATATATATATATATATATATATATATATATATATACATTAAGTTAAACCAAAACAGGTGGTGTAGCCAATCAGATTGAGGTTTGAGAGATTATCAAGCTGCTTTTTCTGGGGCTTTATAAATTGTAGCTGCTATAGAGAAATTTGGACACGTGAAACATAATTATCACTTTACATTCATGTGTGAGCTGAAATTATACCTGTAACTACATTGAATCAGTATTCATTAACGTTGCTTTAGAGGGGTGCGAAAGATCTATCATATGCTGACACAGCCAATATGTCCTTCCTTGACTCAACTAATGCAAGAGATATTCTGAGAAATTCCCACAAATACTAGTCTAAAATGTTTTTTGTTTGGTACTAACTTTAAATCTTATCAGTAATAGTTTATGCAAGTATATATAAATTATAAATATACTTTTCCCACAATAAACATTATTTATCTTTCACAGTGATTGTTGGACCTAAGATTGAGTTGTTCTTACAAATGTTTTTATGTAAGATTTCTAACTACAAACATTTTTTATTACACTTTTTTCCCACAGTCTTTTAGAAAGACCTTTATGGAATTAGCATGTATCTTTAATAAGTTTTTGAAAACTTTAAAACAAAGTAAAGACTATGTTATATGTACCTAGTTGTTTTTCATAAATGTAAGGAAATATCATGTCGATACCAGTACAAAGCATTGTTATAACTATTAAACCACTTGAAAAAAACAATAAAAATCCATCCAAGATAGCACTCTTGGACTGCAGTATTAGCTTTCAGAATCAAAGAGCAGCCCAATTTTGGGCAACACTAATGAGTTGTACAAAAAATGACAAATTCTGTAATTATATATTTTGAAGTCTCATGCGTCAGTGATTGCTATGTGTAGGTCTATTGATCACAAAACTTCTACCCTGTTAAACTAACAGATGTACCGTTATTAATTTTGGATACGATCCACATATATTTTACACTGAGTTAACACAAGCCAATTAGAGGACACAGCTTCCTGTAACAAGAACAATGCTTCCACTTTGCTGTCCAAACCTCCAATATACACAGAACTGGCGCCAGGGACATTGACACTAATTTTCCATATCTTTTACCTGCTAACATAATGGCGTTATTTTGTGCCATTACGGTTTTGCTATATCTTGGCTGTTTCTAAAAACAGCTCGGGACTTGTTATGTACCAAATATATGTTATATGCTTTTTTATTATTATTATCTGTATGCAATATACTAAACTTTAGCACGTATTGCTCAATTAGGAGGCATTGCGGGTTTACATACATTCAGTGCCCAGTTACAATGTTCAGTGAGTGATATGGAAACATGCCTGGAAACAGATGGATGCAACAGTTGTATTTGTTTTCAGTATTTTGGATTTCAGTGTATGGGATGGGATTATGTCATTAGCCACATAGCAAAATTTGCTAGACTATTAAACTCCTCATTTTAAAGTATTGTACTGAACCATAATGGTTGGTCTCTTAGTACCTGCAACATTTCCGGAAAATAAATAATTCTAAGTACATTTTGCTCTCAGCAAAAAAAAAAGTGAATTTTGAAAAGTTTGACAAATTCTTGAACGAAGTGTTTCATTAATATGACACAGGTCTTATTCTGCACACTAGAACAAAGTCATCAGTGTATAATTAAAATTTAGATATTGATAGGCCTGAATATTTATGTGTTTAGTGGGTCTCTAGACTGTCATACAGTTGTTTGTTATTGTGTTTGTTTTTGATACTGATGTTTCTGAAGTAGGCCTTTGATGAAAAAATCTATCAAAGAATACCTGTTGAATGGTACAAGCCTATTCCACGAACATGCTGCTGAAAGACTATAAAAAACACCAACTGAATTAAAAGGTGCACTAAATAGTCAATATACAAAATTGATGCATGGCTTGCATGGCTCTTGTTGGAATGATAAAGAATGACTTACTTTCACACATCAATGCAGACCAAGCACGTCTGACTGATACACATCTCAGGGAGGAAAGAATCAGAAGTAACATGCTCACCGTCTGCACCATTCCACACCTACTGTTAAGTCTTGTCCAAATGCAATCGTTTGCCTGTAGACATGGTCATCATGTTACCCCCTTAATGACCAATGACGTGCCAGGCACTTCACGGAAAAACAGTCAGTTAACGACCAATGATTTGCCTGGCTCAACATGGCATTAAATAAGCTTAGAAAGCGATCAAAGCTTGAGACATTCCGCAGCACCTAAAACTGCAGCAGCGGTCCTATGTTGCCTCTCGCCAGGGCTTCAACACCCGCCAAAATAAATAGCAAAAAAAACAGAACAAAAATAAACTACATAAAAAAATGCCGTTCAGTGCAAGCAGTACACAACAAAAGTTACTGAAACAGGTAAAAATATTTAATTAATAATATTTAATTTATATTTAATTATTTTAAAGGATTATTTGTTTTAGCAATGCTTTGTTAACATACAACTTACGTTGGTTTAAAATGTATGAAAGGAATCTACATAAATAATATTTATGGTATTATTGATAACTTTACGGCAGTAATTTAAACTAACTACAATCTTCCCCAGTAGTTCATTTTAAATTTCATATTTTTGTACTAACTCTACACAAGGCTAGAGGAATGTCTGGTAAGAAAGTTCAGATTGGAAAACAAATTCATTACCTTATCACCTAGAGAACATGATAAACTCTCGGGGGTCTGTTAGCTTTACAATGTCTACAATGAATTTTGATGTCAGAGCTCTATCCTATTCTTTATCCGGGATGAGCAGTTGATATAATTCACTGTGTCTGTTACATGTTCACACTGATCGTATTTGACCAGTTCTACCCTGTTCCACTATTAATCAATATACGAAGACTCGCTTCGTCTATGGCATTTATCATGCCAAATGAGTGATAAAATTCTTTCCAGGCACACGTTTTCTTCGCATTACTCCTTGATGAATTAACCGTCTGTATACAGTGATCAACTAGCTGCACATGCAAGATGTAACATGATTCTTTTTGAGCAATATTGCAAAACTGGCTGTATGTTACAATCACATTCCGAAAGTGAACTTTTATCATTAGGAATTGTGATTTTAATTTACAGAAGGCTTCAGGCCCTTAATTCGAATGTGGCTCTGGCCGGGCTGTCTAATGGGAGCCTTCAGGAAAGACTTCCATTACGCAAAAAAAAAATGCAAATGTTATTAAACTGTATTATTAATTTCTTAGGTCTTGTACATCCAACTTCTGTAAGTACTGTCCTGAGTGATGTCACTGATGACTGAATTCAAAAGTGTAGCTTAAAGGAAACTTTATTTTACCAATTTAACACTGCAAAGGTTTTCAGGTTAATAAACACAGTTAACAATCTAAACTATTGTGATCGTATAGTGATTGATAAGATGACAACTCCAGAAAATATTTTTGAGCAAACTAGACATTGTCATAGCTGCCAGCAGTCCCAAATCAGACATATATGCTAGCTATCCCAGTTCCCTGATTACTGAGATATCTGTAAACTACACATATGAAATATCCAAAATTGAGCACTGTGGGTGCTCAAAAGGTGATGTCATACTGCTGTACATGTGGAATGGATCATCCTGTGCCTAGATACGTGAATTGCGACATCAAGAAAGAACCAGTTGGTCAATCTTGTATGCCCTTTGGAATTACACTATACTTTTTTAAATTATTTAGAATAACTTTATTCACACCCCAATATTTCTTTAATTCCTTTATTGTGCAGAGTGTAATTTTCATACATTACCCTTCAGTATCCTACCTTGTAACTTTAAGTCAAAATAATTTCCTCTTGTTCTTAATTTAATCCATTGGCGTATTTGAATGTTTTTACCATCTCTCTTGCTTTTTTTTTGGTGTGTACATTATGTTTTGTAAGTATTTCCTGTTGTATTCAAGATTGTAAGCTTGCCAGCAGGGCTCTCTCCACCTAATATATCGATTTGTCTTAGTCTGTCAATTCTTGTCTTATCATATCCCTTGAATTTATGTATTGTATTAAGCGCTGCGTAAACTGTTGGCGCTATATAAATAAAAGATAATAATAATATTTCTTATGCAACACCATGTACTTTTTAGTGGCCCATGAATTATTTAGGTCTTTCGGAAGCCATGGCCTCCAGAACTGGACACAGCATTCTAATCATGCTACTTTTACCTCTTCCTATACAACCTACTATCCTACACGTTTTTCCCACCACTTAAGTACGCCTTTAAATCTTCTGAAATAATCATTTCTAGGTCTGTTTTCTTCCGATCTAGCGTTTATGAATTGGTGTTGGGAACCAGCAGGTTAACTATACAAGCCATATTTTATGCAGTAAAATGCGGTAGAGAAATATAATAATCTACCTCTAATGTGGAAGCCTCTTAAAACTGTTTAGATTGAAACAAAAGTTTATGAAAACTTTCAGAGAAACTACTGAAAACAAAGTTTAGTTGTCATTTGTACAGCAAAAGAATTTAAAGTACTTAGAAGCAAAGCAAGATCATTTTCTTATCAGATTGCAGATGCATGAACTGCCTGGGCTTTTATAAACACATATTTGATCTTTGACAGAAATAACCCTGTATTAATTACCGAATTTAGAGAGAACCAGCATTCCAGTCTTCCTAAAAAAAAATGCAGCCCTTTGAAAGAAAATAAGTTCATTTTTCAAATTGGCTCTGGACTATGGCAGAGATAGGGTTGTTTGACTTTATCCATATACAGACAGATTCATTTGTGAAACAAGATCATTTGCTTCAAATGTTTGTTGAATACTTTTCAAAACATACAAGACAGTAGAACAAACTCTTTTGAGGTTAAATATCCTGTTCTATTAGAGCTGTGAAAAACAGAAGTAAAATTAAATAAAAATGTGACTGATGACATTCTCTGCAAAGTCTAGAAATTACACTGAAAATAAGAAGTTTAGATATTTTTCTTTTTTTCTTTTATTGTGGTTGTTTCACTTGTGGGCAAATTGACATTTTCCCCCAAACAGAATAGTTGTTAAAATGATGTCTTGGAAACTATAGGAAGATAAGTGAAGGGGACTGAGAGGGTTATCTAGGTCAGGAGCAGGAAACTATTAAGTGATAAACTCTTTCATTTAACCCAATATACAGTGACCTAGATGACATACTTTATGTCAAGGACAAAAATAGGTATTGCTGTACTAGTCCTAGACAAGATAATCCAAAGGAATATCCAATACATATAGCGGAATGTAGCATATACAAGCACCCTTTAAGCATTAGGGAGATGGGCAGTGAAAATCACTGTACACCCTCTCCTGGCATGCAAAGGATGCAAACTGTGGAGCTATCCAGCAATGTGGCCTACAGGCAATGGAAAGTGTCCATCTAAAAAATTAAAGGAAAAAGCCTGGCACAAAATAAAAAAAATAAAAATAAAATAAAATGAATTGAAAAATTTAAAAAATGAGTTTATTATCCCACTCTCCCCAATTGAGAGAAAGAGGACACCCCCAGCCTCCCTTGGTTAATAGGGGCCCTACGAACCCTCATTTAAAATAGAAATATATATTAATATTAGTAAATGTACAATATATGTTGAAGGAGGGGGTGATGTCTTTTGCATGTTTCCATCAAGGACATGCAAGTTTTCATTCAACGTGCATCCACCAAGTATCAGTCTCGACTGACCGCTCAACTTCTTAGTAAATATCCCTGACTGTGTGCCGCGCTATAAATGACTGAGCGATTAGGAATACACACTAAGTAGTCCTTTACTAGTGTCATACTGATGCAAAATTGCCAAAAAGTAGTATTTTTAACATATATTGTATGTAGGAGTTATGTGGATGGCAATGATTGTTTAGGGTTTGTTCTTGACAGTGAGAAACTGGTATATGTGTACTATGTAAACAGTATGTAATTCTTTGTTTACAATGCATTTAACTGTGTGTAAAATTGTGACTTAACTCTGCATAGTATATGTTGTTAGCACTAGGAAAAAACATTTTATTTCTTTAACGGAAGGAATACCAAAAATGTTGAGTGGGTTAATAGTCCAGTTAAAGGAAACACGGTATCAATCATACTTTTTGTTTGGATGGTGGCAATTTGAAGACCAAAACATGCTTATTAATTTACATAACTAGTTCCTGGCTAGTGGCTAGTAGGCTAATTTGTCTGGCTTCTGTTTAGACTTCATCTGAATTTTAGTTCTTTAAACCAGACTATGATATACGAGCAGATTTTTTTTTTTCATTTTTGTTGATCCTTCAAGGAGCAGTGAATTGCCCCAGTGGTATTTCTGTTCTGTCCCTGGCATACTGGTATTTTAAAGCACTTTCCTCACTACTCCTTGATTAAAAAAAAAAAATAGAAATATATAAAGAGGAATACCCACCAAAATCTTATTACTATTATCAGATTGAAATGTGTTTTCAAAAAGTTTGTGCTGTTTTCTTTTTTAAACAATTCTATTTTCCGCTGCTACATATTAGTCATTTGTGTTTTATCTTCGTTACCTTAGCTCTGTCTACTAGATAAACCCCCCATGACTCATTATAAACCGTCTGTGGTAAACAATACAATGGCTCGTTGTTCATCACCAAGCTGGACATACTGACTAATGAAATTCTATGTAGGAATAGACTTCATTAGCATTGCCATAAAGAATCAGCACAGTGTGGCAAGGTTTGTGGAGGTCCATAGAACATCATTAAATTGTCCACCACAGACTCCACTAAATGTCCACCAGCAAATGTCCAACATGAGCAATGTTGGTTCCTACCTATGCACACATACAGTATGAGGTACAGCTTTTAATGACCAGAACATGTATTCCTCTTCTGCAGTATGTAGGATATCTAAATTTACAGAAGTGAGTCAATTACCTGCAATGGTTTAACACAAAAGCTGTGTTGTATCCGTGCATGCATGTATCCGGTTTTGGATTTAAGTGACTTTGTGTTGTTAAACGTGTCAAATTAATGCTCCAAAAAAAGAGCTAGTTTGTTAAAAAGCACTATGATGGCATTAACAACAGATAGGGGCCAATTTTAAAGAGTCTACTTATACACTAAAAAGCCCTGTTGTCTCTCCCCCACACACACCGCAGAGTCTGTCCGTCCCTTTATACTTAGTTATACGTAATCCATATTTACATGCATTGGTCAGAAACATGTGAAATTTATATATTTCCTGGAAAAAATGGCAAATATGACAACTGTAGAAGTGTAGCTGTCCGCAGTACAAATGAGACGTTTATTTAAATATTTACTTCTTAAAGGAGATACTTGCTGGTTTTGGCCCTACCTAATAAGAGCTGGGGAAAAAAGCATGACTCCAGGTTTGGCCAGCCATTCACGAGCTGAGCTGGGCAACCCTGGAATAAAAGAAGAGTTGTAGTGAACATCAGTATGGTCGCTCATTAGGTACAAAAATCTTAGAAGAAGAAGAATTTGAGCTGCTTCAGTTAAGGCAAGCATTTCTACGCTCTTTGCAAGCCCAACCTTACCCAGTATCCATAACATAGTTCTAGACATTTCAAAGGGCCAAAGAGGAGACCTCTGTTTCAGGGGTGTCCGGGGGTAAGGCATAACTAAGAACGTTAATGTAACTTTGTGACCTCTAGCTGGTTATGTAACTGGGTTAGACATTTAGAAGACAAATAATGTTTTCATTCACACTTTTCAATCTATTAACCCATTCATGTTGTGTTTATACCCATTATTGAAACTTTTAGGGCATTATAACACTGCGATACACTCATACCCCACAAACATGTTAAAATAATAGAAAAAAGGGACATCACGGGAGGTGAAAGGGGGACATTTGGGAGGTGAGTTCATAATACATAGTGTTCTTTTCATTTCAAAGGCGTTTTATGACTGCAATGAAGCCAATTCCTAATACATGACTATACATGATGATAGATGCAAAAAGCTTGTGATAGTGCTTCAGCAGTTTAGTTCACTGGATTTAAAGTAATCACTTGAGCTGGTTAAGGGCCACTAACACATGCTGTGATATTTCAAAAGCTTTTCAAAGAAAAAATAATCTGCATGTTTATTCTGAGTGTCGAATATAAATTACACTGTACTAATTAAAAAAATGGAACTAGAGCTTGTTTTCTATGTATCGTCTAATGAAAGTGTTACAAGCCACTGCTGGTACATCACCTGAAATTAATATATCATTTATTTATGCCAGAGTGGAGTGTTCTTGTGTATCTATGTATTAATTATGCAATACCATTAAATGTGAAGTGCCAATTAACCATAATTTAATTGTATTAGGATGTAAAGACATAGTAATACTTGTATTTATATTCACAGTATTCCACTGACATATGGGCTAATGAGATACCACCGAGGCCAGTGATTGATAGATTTGCCCAGTGTGACCAGTGGCCACTGATATGGTCATCTGTATTTTAAATATAACTTAAATGTTGATAGGCAACACAGATAAAAGGTTGGAATACAGTAATATTGGCCATGTGCACAATATCACTGCTAGACAAGGACACCCTCATCAAGACACCCTGGGGTTTATTCAAAAAAGTCCAGTCCAGCTTGAACTCTTTCATTTCACTATAATTATTATTAAAAGCCAAACCTATTGAGCTTTTTCCTGAAAGAAGGCATAGGCTAGCCCTGCATAATGCATAGTTCACATACAATAACACATTATGCAGGTACAGCACAACCCGTTCTTGCACGGGAAGCTTACCAAGGTAAGCCTTTCATAATGCATCAAATCCACAAATATTCTACAAAATCCTCTAAAACACATGCTTTTTTTTAGTGAACGCTGTGTCCCTGCAAACCAAGCGGAGTTTCACTTGATTACAGTCACTGCACAATGAAGAAAGAAATCTTCACCACCTACATTATTTAATGCAAATAAGGAAAGCATTAGGAAGATCATAACCATTGGAGACAAAAGCCATATATCAAGTTAATAAGTTTGGTGGGTGCAAAGACTCTGGTATTGGAAGGGTTTCCGTTAAGAGACATGATGAACATTTAAGATGTTATAAATGAAGATATGAGGGAATCCCAGTGGGAATAATCTGCAGACCTCCAGGACATAAGCAATAACTGTTTTATGACTAATATAAATTTAATAGACAATAATTATACACAGTAATTGTTATTATTAAGATGTCAGCTATTTTCTGAAGTTAAAGAAGCTGATGTATTTCACAAGCTATACAAGTGGAATTTCAGTATTAAATACAGTGCTATATACAGTAATGTAGCTTAGTATTGACAAAAAACAGGTTTTATCTCATTTGTTTTCAATAAACGTCCATGATCTGCAGATCTACAGGTTGCTATTGTAGTCAGTTATGTTGGTCGGTTTTCTCTGCTCAAACACTACATGGGAATGGTAATGAAATCCATTCCTACATAAACATTCACTGATCAGTGTCTGGCTGGGTGTTTTTGTATTGTTTACCGTAGGCAGTATGATAAGGAATCACAGTGTTTGTCTAGAAGATTGGGGACAATATCTTTGTAAAGTATTTTAATCTGATACTAGTAATAAAAATGGGTCATTCTCCTTAAAGAATGGGTCATGAGTCATTCTCCTTAAAGCATTTCACCTTAAAGTAAAGAATTTCACTTTCCATTTACCTTAAATAATTTCTAGTATGAAATGCTATACTATATGATTGTTATTCTAGTATCATTTGTGTAAATGATTTATAGTTGCAAAGCTAGTAATATTTCATTGTATGATTAATGTAGACAATGTCACATATTTTAATATATTAGAGCAGTATTTTTATATGGTTTCAATATAACATAATGTTTAAAAGCTGGTGAAATATGTATTAGTTCCTCATTAGATCAGTACAGTACATGTTACCTTGTGACCTACACACTTTTTCACTTAACAATTACATACCAAAGTCTATGATCATTAATAATAAAACGTGTGTGCAAGGGATACAGAGATAGGCAATACCTTGTTTTTGTTTTAATTCAGATGACTAATGGTTAGCTTGCAGGTTTAGATTTTATAGTTTCTTGTATAGAGTTGTAATGTGTTAGCCTAAGAAAGAGAGAAAGCAAATTTGGTAAAGATGATATACTT
Source organism: Spea bombifrons (assembly GCF_027358695.1). NCBI lineage: Eukaryota > Metazoa > Chordata > Amphibia > Anura > Pelobatidae > Spea > Spea bombifrons. The sequence goes on from NC_071089.1 coordinate 67,571,846, forward strand.
AGTATAATGGATTGTAAGCTTTCAAGAATATCTAGATTTCTTCTTCAGGCATGAAGAAGAATTAACCCCTTAAGGACCGGGCTCTCTTTGTACCATTCATGACCAAGGCTGTTTTAACATTTCTGCGGTGCTCACGTTTAGTGATTTTCTTCTCTCTCATTATGTGTACCCATACAAGTTATATATTGTTTTTTCAGACCATTTTTTTAATCATAGCTTCTAATTTCCTGTAAAAAGAGATAACAATGTATGGTGAAAAATGTAAAAAAAAGCACTTTGTCCCAATTTTATTTTAAAAATCTTTTACTCATTTACAAAAGCTAATAAAAAAATCTAATAAATAGACTCTAATATTTGAGTTTTGAAATTCTCAATGTCTTTATGTTTTTGGGGTTTTTTTTGCAAGTTATATGGCAATTATAAGTACAAAGTGGCCTTTGGCTATTTCAAAGCCATTTTTTTCACATCTGGTAATCCTGTCCATATGTCCTATTTAGGATATCTTTGAAGCCAGACAATTCAATTTACATCTATCAAACCATATATTTTTTTAGAAAAAGACACCCCAAGGTATTTCAAATTCTGGTATTTTAATGTTCTCAATGCACTAACCACTTTGTGGTAGTATTTTTAGTTTATCACACAAATTGTGTAAATGCACAGCTCTTGGTATATGCCACTTCAAAACAACACCCCAATATGTGTTCAGCAACATCTCTTGGGTAAAGTGATACCACCCATGCATGGGTTTGCCAGGTTTTTGAGGCTAAAAGGCCAAATTTAACATTTGGTCTTTCTGCCCCATGTCTTAGTTGGGAGATCTTTGAAGCCGGAAGATTTAATTTATTCCCATCCAGATTTTCCGTGATCTGCCTGGCACGTGATTGGTCATTAAGGGGTTAAGGCTTCAATCTACATTACGTTTTGGTGTTTAGTCTTACCTTGTACAATCTATTGTGCACAAATATATGAAGCAAGGCAACCAAAACTGAAACACACATTTAGCAAGGAGAAATTTCATTTGTATTTTTGTCTGAATTGCTATGGTGGTCAAGATCGGCTCAAAAAACTGGCCTGTAGTTGCCCAGCATACACGTATTTTGATTCAGGTTCTTTTGATACTGTAGTTACTAACAATGAGCCCTTCCTATTCTATATACACAAGATAAGACAATGTTATGTCACATGATCTAAACCTGCCTTCAAAATTCAAAATATGAAAGCAATACATCACTTTAAAATCTTGTGCCTCCTAAAAATATAAATACCTATCTAAAATATGTAAAAAAATACCCCTAAAAAAATTTAAGAAATAACTCTCCCCTCCTATGACAAAGGCACATATTAGTACATAAATGTCCATCATCCACCCTTCACAGAATCTACTTTGCTTATATGTATGGTAACACAAGGCTATGAATCGTAATATATGCTTTCAGTTTTAATTTGAATCTCAAGTGCTACTTGTTAATTCAGTAACTCATCAGTGGAGATTCTCATGTAAAACATTCCCTTTAAAACAAGGCATACTTTATTACTCAAACCATGCTATAATGCATCACTTGAATAATATTTTTTTTATTAAATTGATTTTGTTTGTGGAATCTTATATTGCCTTAGGATAAATGTTATTATAAGAACGGTTTTTTGTAAACATTACTGTGGTTGTTACACAAGTTAGTAATTGGACATCTTTTCCACTTAGTCTCATGTTTTGCTGTAATATAGTGTTTGTAAAATGCTGACCATGTGGAAAATTAAAGCTTTAGTCTGCAAATTCTCAAAATTACAAACAGAAATCTTTTTTATTGGGTTTTACTCTTTTTTATAACAACATTGGACTAATCAAAAAGACAACTGAACACAATCTGTGGTATGACCTTGTATCTCTCCAATATAAAATTACGTTGAATAATCTAATTTTATCGTTTCTAGTATAAGTCCACTGACAAAGGTTTTTTTTTATTATTATTCAGAAGAAGGATTGATGGAAATATATGTCAGTTAGGAATATTATTAATTAGGCCCTTTCACATATTTGAATCCATATCATAAACAAGCCAGATTGAACATTTTAGATGAAAAAGATCAGAGTAAACAATTATTTCTGTTTTATATTTGACTCCATGGCATACAGTCCCATTCAGTAGAACTTCTGGAGAAGATTTTGGTGACCAAAAAAGTAAAGATGGAATATTTTGGGTTTAGGTTAACTCAACTGACTCAACTCCAGTTGCATGCCCTCATGTGTATTTACTAATGCATGAGAAAGCAACTTTAAAGCTTATGAGCAACCTTCTCCATTTGAGGAAGTAGCAGGAAACAGAAATTTGTGACAGCTTGAACAGTTTTTACTATCAATAGGAAAGAATATATCTGTATCTGTGTTTTGCACGCCCAACTCGTTACACTTCAATACCGGAGAATGCCCAAACAGAAGTTTGGCCATTCTCTTTTGGCAGTGCCAATGCTGACTCTGTCTACTGGAAACACTGGAATATTAGAACAAAATCTGTGTGTATACATGAAAACGCGAAAAATAATGTAAAATTTGTGTGAAAAAAGAGGGTCACTATGATTAAGTTCCAGATCTGAGAATGTGACGGATTTGTGCAGCAGGGTATAGAGTTACATGGCTCCACTGTTACCAGTGTCTTTAGAATGAAGGCATACAGCAGTTTAGTTTAAATGCTGTACTGTGACTGTGAACTAATAAATGTGCATATGCAGATATATGGGAAAGACAATCAAAAACAACCAAGTTAAACTTTGCAGCTAGACAAAACTAGTTATGCAATCCACAATACACAAGTTCATTATAAATAATACAGCAGGCATGCCAGAGGCATCTTTTGTGTCTAATTATTTGAATTGTATAAATATGGATAGTCTGTCATTAAATTCCAACCTTCACTAATTACATGTTAATTGTAAATTTTAATAACTAAAATCTTAATGAATAGAATTTTACAATAGTGTCCCCAAGTGCTGAAAACTGTTATTTATGGTGCAATAAAGACTTCTTCTTTTTGGCTACTTTCTCTCAGAAAGGCCTAAATAATTTAATAATAATAGTAATACCAGCCCCATATTGGTCCACATCTAGGGAATATATTTACTACAGAAGGGAATTTGAGTTCCTAGTCTGTGTTCAGATAGGGTAGGCTCAGGGTTTTTTAGGGGTAGTGCAGTTTAGGTAGCAATATAGGAAAGGCTACTGAGACCAAGGGATAAGAAATCGTATCTTATTATTGGATTAATATAGACTTAGCTCCTATTACTATTAAGATAGAGAACGTAAACAGGAGATGTCTGCTTGGATCCTGTCACAGTTTTTGGAGGGATGTTTAGGGAAACAGAACTCCACCTGGAAACCAATGAGGATCCATTTTTACTGTATAGAATGACCACTGGAAAATGATCATCTGCCAACAGAATCTCTGAAGCCTTTTGCGAGGAAGATAAAATGTAAAAGAGTGAAATGTGCCCATGAGGTTAAATATTACCATCCAAGAACCCTGGTACAAAGGGTCCTGCAGCTCTTATGGAACCTCTCTGGACAAATACTTTAAATGAGTTGAAACCCTTTACGTTTAAGACTGGATGCAGAGAGTATCCCGATTTTCTGACTGGAAAAAACATGACTTATTCATGTTTCAAGTTTCAGACTTTGTTCACCATTCGCAGGAACCACTTGTGGTGATATTCTGCCTTTCAGTGAGTCAATGGAAGATTGAGCAATAGCAGAAACCTTATGAAAGGGTGCTTCCTGGTCTTGCTCTTGGCAGAGGAGATGGATCATGAACAATATTGGATGATCAATATGGTCTTCTTAGGAAGGACACTCTGCTACCTTAAACCCAGCTATAAAATCTGGGCCAAAAAGGTGGGCGGTAGATAGGTGTTTGAACTCAAGTGACTTAAGTGCTCTAGCCTAACTGCCTTTAGAAACTTAAACTTGTGAAAGGTGTACAAATAGTAAATATGAATTACCCATTAGAAGGGCAGCTGTACTAATGGCATATTATTTGTTACTATTGTTCATTCCTACATGACACATGAGGACTAGGTCATCTTCCTTGAAGAGGGGAGACCTAAAAGCCAGCCTATAAAAATGTTACAGCTCAGAGCTTGCCTATGAGCCATACAATTTGTATATGCTGGCTTTTAGGTCTACCTTAGTCCAGTGTACAGAGTCTCAGAGCCTGCCTCTGAATATACAATTTGCACAGGCTGGCGTTTAGGTCTCCCTTAGTCCCTTTAGGTCTCCCTTAGTCCAGTGCTCATCTGATGACACACATCTTTTCAGCCTGAGCAAACTCATATGCTTTTGATTTTGCTTGCCAACATTCCCTGAGGCATATGAATGAGAGATCATTGTGGACATCCAATCCACCAAACTGAGCTGATGGTTTCAAGCACTGTTTCTAGGAACAGTACTGGGAGCTGTTTACCAGACTGCCTTGCAGAAAGGCAGAGGCTACCGAAACAATGACCCCTTAACGACCTATTCTATAATACATTAATATAATTTACTTTTATAATGTATGTATAATATATATGTATATATAGATATATATATTATAAATATATTGTATATATATATACAATATATATTGTATATTGAAAAATGAAAAACATCTAGCTCCCATAGCAGCATAGACAAGCACTACAAAATAAAAGCAAAAATGTGTGGACCAGCTTTGAAATAATAGCATTCTCTCTACCTCAGCTGTATTTGGCTAAATAACTTAGATACATAATTACAAAATGTTGACTTTTGAATTTAAAAACGGCTAGAGACCGTTCTATATTTATTAGTGTAATGGGAATTGTTTTTCTATGGCTCCTTAGTCCTCATGCAGCTGCTCTTTCTCCTAGATGTTATGTTCTTTCCTATCTTTCTCCTTGCTTTACAGGTTTCTTGGCACAAGCCATAGTGTTTGCATAGTGTTTGCGCACAGCGCTTGCTGGATCTTAGACTACTGTCCATTCAGATAAGGATGCACTGTTACCACCCTGTTCTACGAGTAATAAAAAGATCTGTTGTGCATTTGTTAATTTGAAGCGCTTATGGAACATGGGACTATGCTGTCGTGTCCAGCTGTTGTGTGTCGTACTCTCAATCATTGGCGTTGGCTGATGCTGACACAGGTTTCCCCTTACATTGTTGTTGAAGTAACCAAAGCTAAATATATGTTTTTTGGCTGTCTTTGATGCAAACAGCTATTATTTTCCTTTAAGATTGTTTTTTGGTGTTATTTAGGGATCTGAACATAAGGTATCAGCTTACAGCTTAGTCAATATACTTCTCAATATACTTAAAAAGGTTTTGTCTCAGATAATTTAAGTGGAAACCTAGATCATCAAAAATGTTGTTTTCAAAGCAAGAAAAATTCACACAACAATATGAAAGACACTTTCAACTATTTAACTAAGCAATCACCTAGGGAAATAGAAAATGGGGGGAAAAAAGTAACACAATAAATTTATACAACAGTATTTTTGTGCCCTTAATGTGAAGGCATAACTTTTAATTAATGGAACTCTGGTTTCCCAATTAGGAGGAGGCTTTGATAAAGTGATGTAGTAACTAACCCATTCTGTAAGTATGTGGGATATTCATTCTGAATAATTAACATAAACAAGTAGAAGGACTACAATATTTCTCAACAACTACTCCCAAGTGAAAGTTCTCTGATCAAGGCAGTCTCCATGATTCATGTAAGATGGGAACGCAGGACTAAGAACTTTCTGAAAACATCTGAAACATTTATATTTTTCTCTTAGCAATTATGTGTTTGCAATTTTCAGATGTTTGCAGGATTGTTAGTACTCACTGTGGTATTTGTCCTTAACTCAATGGCATTAAACTAATCCTTATTGGTATTTCTTGTAGATTTTATAAACTTTAAACATGTTTGGTATTTTGTTTTACGGTACTTTTTTATTTGGACTTAATTTTTTTCTAACAAACCACATTCTAAAATGTACCAAGTTTACAGTTGTTTTTTTGTATAGTCTGCCATTTAGTATGCATTAAATGTCAAGAAACGGCAAGACAAAAATAAAGAGAAATAACTTTTTTTTTGAAGGAATATTTGTAGTGAGATGGACAAAAGGTGTTTGGTCAATTTTATTAAATTGATTTTTTTTTTTTTTTACAATTTTTGTTTAACTGCATATCCCTCAGGGATCTCTCCTGGAACTGGATGCCGAGCGGCACCGAGCATCGATGATTGGTCAGCAGGAAGCTAGTGATGCTGGTCAGTGATCTCCCTCTTAACTGGCCCATTGAGCAATGGTGCTACAAGAAGCCGGATTGCCCAAGAGGATGATCAATCTCCCTATTCTCCCCTTCTCACGATCTACCCACTCCCTCCCTACCCCCCCTCTCACGATCTACCCACTCCCTCCCTACCCCCCCTTCTCACGATCTACCCACTTCCTCCCTACCCCCTTCTCACGATCTACCCACTCCCTCCCTACCCCCCTTCTCACGATCTACCCACTCCCTCCCTACCCCCCTTCTCACGATCTACCCACTCCCTCCCTACCCCCCCTTTGTAGGTGACTTACCGTCAACTCCTGTGTTGGGAGCGTGAGGCGTTTGCCTCGGGTGCCGGCGCTTCACTGCTGAGCGCCGGCATATGATGTCATATGCCGGCGCTCAGCGTGAAGCGCGGGCACCCGAGACAAACGCCTCACGCTCCCAACACTGCACTCTGGGCAGCGCTGAGGCAGGCGGCGGCCGCGGCAGCAGCAGGACTGGCGGCGACGACGGCGGCAGCAGTGGCAGCTGCGGCGGCAGCTGCGACGGTGGCAGCTGCGACGGCGCCAGCAGCGACGGCCCCAGCAGCGACGGCGCCAGCAGCGGCGGGGAGCGGAGGCATCCTAGATTTCTGTCAGTCAGGGGGGCCCAAGAGTTGCCGAGCGGTCGTTTTCAGCAACTGCTCGGCACCCCTTGGGCCCCTGCGACCCCGGTTGTTCCGCCACTGGTGTTTTACAAACAATTAACTTTTGTTTACACCAGAATATTTTTTTATCATCGATAAAATATTATTATTAACTGTTTGATTGTAATGATAGCTACGGTAAATACATTGCTTTTATCATCAGACTAAATAATAAAGCATGTTAAAGCACATTTTATGTGATTTACCCATAATGCTTAGAAAAGCACATTTATTATTCTTTATGGTTATCACTTGTAAGAATGTGTCATAAACATTCCCAGAAGTATTCTCACCAGTATTAGCACCTTTGCTAAGGGTTTTGATATTAACACTTTAAAAGTTATCATTAGGGTTAAAACACGAAGGAGAAATTAGATAGCAAGTGTTAATAGCTGCACTTATGTATTCTGTTGTTCTCATCTTCAATGCAAACTTTTAGTTAACAAAACAGATTTAGCAATATTTTAGTGGCATTTTTTTTCTACTTTTGTGATTCCCCTATTCACATCCACTCCTATGTTTTTTATTCATCCTCGTATTTTACATTTTTCCACCAATATGACCTATGTACATCCCTGACGTAAAGATAAAGCAATCACACAATCTTGATTGGCAATGACCAATTGCTTTGATTACTTTAGTTAAAACAAATGGTATAAATGGTGTTTATCATAGTATGGGTTTTTTGTGCTAACATTATCAAAATGTGTTTATTTCTACAGAGCTGAGAATTTCTCAGTGTTTCTGGATGCATCTCAACATAACCAATTCCTGGCCAATCTAATCAAATGCTTGCTTTGAATGTCTTCCACATGTTTTTTTCTGTGCTCTGTATCAGTTACATCCAGACTTCGTTGAGAGTGAATATCCTCCCACATTATTTTTTCCTTTCATTTTTTTAAATATACACCCTTCATTCTGCGTCTCGTTCAACTCAGATGTGTGCATCAAAATTGTGTTGCCTTAGTGCACTATATCAGTTTTTATCACAAAAGCTTATGTGAGATTTGTGTAAAAATCTATCCTGAGACAACTACTTCTTAAATAAAACAAAAAGCAACATATCTTATACTCCAAAGCGGCAACAGAAAAAAAAATAATATAAACAGCATGTCCTGAAATAGTAATGGCAATTATTATGCTATAAGCTGGGCATTTGTTTATGTACAGCTCACTTAAGGTCCCGCTGCAGCATTTCATTTGGGTTGAGGTCTGGACTTTGACTTGGCCATTGCATTGTCCTGTTATAAGCCCCAAATTCAGCCAAGCTTTAGCTGTCAGACAGATGGCCTCACATTTGACTCTGGTATACAGAGGAGTTCATGGTTGACTCAATGACTGCAATGTTCTCAGGTCCTGTGGCTGCAAAACAAGCCCAGATCATCACCCCTCCACCACCATGCTTGAAGGTTGGTATGAGGTGTTTGTGCTGATATGGTTTATTTGTTTTATGCCAAACGTGGCACTATGCATTATGGCCAAACATCTCCACTTTGGTCCAGAAGTCTTGTGGTTTGTTTAACTTTGCAACTCTTTGGTTTTTTAAAATTTCTCTGAGCATTGCATGATCTGACCTTGGGGTGAATTTGCTGGGATGTCAACTCCTGGGAAGATTGGCAACTGTCTTGAATAATATTTCTCACTGTACAATGATGGACTTTAAATTGTTTGGAAATGACCTTATAACCCTTCCCAGATTGATGGGCAGCAACAATTGCTTCTCTAAGACATTTCTGAAGTCTACCCTCCTTGGCATTTTGTTAACACACACTTGAATGCTCCAGATCAGCAAACTGCTAAAACGTTGGCTTTTGTAGAGGTTATTGATGAACAATTAATCAAGGGCATTTGATTGACAGCACCTGTCTGCTGCTTAGCATCTTAATTCCTATGGCTGCAGTAAGGGTGTACTTAGTTTGTCACACATGGCTTTTCCATTTTGGCTTTATTTTTGTTGAATAAATCATGGTGTAATGGACACGGTGTAATATTGTATTTACCTAATTTGTAGACTTGCTAAGGCACAGATTATTGTTATTATTTCCTGATATGTGAAAACCATAGAATTCAAAGACGGTGTACTTTCTTTTTCCCACAACTGTAGCTATACACTATAATAGTAACATAAGAAAAAATAAGGGGAAAATCCTTCTTGACTCCAAAATGCAATCAGATTTCTCCTTGGATCAAGAAGCTCTAAAATGTTAATCTTATATCCTATCATTTATTCCTCTGTATGCCAGAAGACATCCATTTTATTTGATATCACTACCGCATGCCTTTATTGCCCTTACTGTAAAGAATTCCTTCCTTTGTTATCTAAGACATTGGAGAAATCGGAGAAGTCGGAGGCGTTGACCTCTGGTTCTTTGTACATTTCCGATCACTTGAGAGTTCTTTATATTGGCCCTGCCATATGCAATATGATGTATATGTTTATCTATATAACCTGTGCACACCAATTAAGGTGAAGCCATAAAATGTCAACCTATTCTAATTAGACCTATTTTCATGGTAAATGCACATCTCAGTCTGTTTTCCATGACCCCAAGATAGTTTACTGCATATGCAGATGCAAGTCACTTTCACTGCATTGTGAAACAGCAGACCCTTGAAATGGTCAAAGCCTACCTTGAAGAACTGCCACTGTTTCCTACTACTGACCCACTGAGTTATTGGGACTAGAAAGCTGTTATCTGGGCAGGCCTCTCCTTGGTGGCTCAGCAGCTGCCTTCATGCCCACCCACCAGGGTGAAAAGAGAGAGGTGCTCTATCTCGTTCCATATTATGGGGTAACAGAATTTCTGTACTGTACCATTGGGCTGGATGTGTCTTTTTTCCAGTGTCTACCCAGTGACCAGGGGAGGGCTGGCAGCCTTACGGCCTGGGGGGCAAGTCTAGTCAAGTGACTCATTGCACCGCCGAATCAGCCTACCATCAATGCACATCAAAGACTAAACGAAAATTTGGTCCAAATCAATTTTGCTCGTCGTGCACAAGTCTACAAAACACACAGAATGCATTCAATATGTATGTTATTACAGGCAGACACTGGATTGTTACCCAATCATATTATTTCAAGTAAATGAAAATGCTAATTCACTATTAAAACACATTGCAAATATAATCAAATATTTTTTTTAACATTACTAGTTTAGTGGCAAAAATCATTTATGTATAGAGACCAACCTAACTAAGGAATTAGTCACACAATATGCTTTTTTATCGTGGATATAAGAGCCCTTGAAACTTTCCACCCAACATTAAGCACAGATGTGTTTTATAGTGCTATAGTGCTATGCAAATTTGGTACAGCATGGCCCATTGCTTTTAAACTCCAGTGTTCTTTAAAGAAATAATGGGAAAAAAACACTCGGAAAATACAAAAAAAAAAAGAGGTCTATTAAAGACGACTATGAGGAACCACTAAAAAACTGCTCATTTGGGATTTTTTTCATCACACTAGTAGCACTGCTCACAAAGTTTTTTTTATTAGATTTATTCCCGCATTCTTTTTTTACTCAAGAACAGTGTATCACAACACTTGTCCATAGTGCACCTTTAGTAACTTTGATCAAACCATTTTGTTTGTTTTATTAACCCCTTAATGACAAAGCCCGTACATGTACGAGCTCAAAATGCATTGTTTTCAATGGGTTTTGGGACCGCCCATTGTCTTAAATAAGTACAACATAATGTTGACATTTTTGCGGAAAAACACATGGTCCACTGTTTTATGTAAAGCCAACAGCTAATGTGTGACTGATTGGGAAGTTTACATTTAATGTTTCATTTTTTTGAGGTTTTATATAGATATAATAATATATATGGATAGAATACAGCTTTCTTAATATAATTACTCTACAGATTAATGTACCGCTATTTAAATAACATTATACACTTTCATGCCATTCTATAACATGAGGTTATTTAATTTTACCCAATTTTATCACTTACTCTTAAAGTGATTCCTTCACTACTCCTACTTGGAGTACTGGAACTGAGGAGCCTGCATTGAAAAAGAACTTGGTTCCCATTTCTAACGTACTCATGGGATAAAACAGCAATGGTTTGCACTGAACTGTATTGTTTAATTGCATGTAGACTTTGTAAGAAAGTGGTTAGATATTGTTATTATTATAATTATTATTATCTTCTGTTTATATAGCGCCAACAGTTTACATAGCCCTTCTTACAATGCATATATTCAAGGGGTATGACAAGACTAGAATTGATCGACAAACTGAGACATTGGGTGGAGACAGCTCTGCTCGCAAGCTTACAATCTTGAGGGAATGGGGTGAGAACAAACACAAGGAACAGAGAAAGGTGAGAGGTAGTGTTAGGGTTATATCTGTGACAGGGAAGTTCTAGCAACTAAGATGGTATGCTTCTCTGAAGAAGTGGGTTTTGGGATTTTTCATGAATGTTGGGAGGAAGGGTGAAAGCTGAAGGTTTGGTGGAAGTAGATTCCAGAGGTATGGGGCAGCCGAGTGAAATATTGTTGATGGGAAAAGGAAGAGGTGATCAGTGAGGGAAGAATGTAAAGACCAAGTAGGGGATAATCTTCAAACACAACAGTTCTTTGGACATAGCTAGAACCTCAATGCAACAGGTAAGTTATGTAATGCAAGGTTATCCCCTTAAGGACAATGGGCGGTCCCTAAACCCATTGAAAACAATGCATTTTGAGCCTGTACATGTACGGGCTTTGTCATTAAGGGGTTATTTTATAGAAAGGTGCTACTGAAGCAGTTTGCCTTATTCATAATATAAATGAAGTTAAACCACTCTTAATTTACCTTTGGTATATCTCTTTCTTGTGCTTGACATTTGAACAACTTCCTTTTCAGTTCTGAATTCTCTTTTAAAAAAAATAATGTACACCTCAATCACGTTTCCATGACAACTACAAATGCTCTTGTTGATATTTACCAAAATAAATAAATTACATTTAACTGTCATTTTTGTATTACAGTTTTACCAGTGACTTTCTCTACAACCTTTTTTAAAGCATATTCGATTCCAATTATGTATAAAAAAAAAGGGAACATTTCTATGCAATATTTTTTATTAGTCCTAATCCTTGCTGCCAAAATTTTGGAGCCATAAATGTCACATTCTGGCACGTGATATCTACAAGGTAAAGCAGACCATTTTATTGTAAATTCAGGTGAGTAATGAGCATTCACGTTATACAGAAAATGATTAGCGGTGTAAGCAGGTCCGCTGGGTATCCATCAGAAGCAGGTGGTGACCTTTGCAGAATAGTTTGATTGCTTTTTGGTGCATATTGATGAAAATATTGAGTTAACTGTGCTATGTTCCTGGCCCAAAAGAATCACAAACAGACCATCATCTACAGTAGTTCTTAAGAATTGTGGGTTTTTTTTGTTTAATTCAAAAGGTTTCATTGATCCTCTTTCTCAACACAAGCATTTAATGATTTGTCTTTACGGACACGTTCTTACTCTGATTGTCAGTAGGAGTAAGCAAATAATCTTGATTTGTCTTCTTGTTAAGCTTTTATAGTTTGCAAAAAAAGCATAGAGAATTGAGTTAGCAGGAATTTTTTAACATGTATTATTAAAGTTAAGATTTTTGAAAAGTGGGTTATATTGTTAAAATGTGACATTGGAGTAGACTTTTGAAAGTGATATGTCTTTAATTGCGTGGAAGGGCAGTTTTTGATGGATAGTAAAGTTAAAAAAGGAGAAAACAAAAACAAAAACTGAAAAAAATGTTCATTCATATATAGACGTGGTTGAGCTGTCGGGTGGCACAGCAAGAGCCATTCCAGATCTTGGGACGAGCTCACTGAGAAGCATATAAGTCATGTTGGGCTCAACTGCCACATCAAGAAATTAGCTAGAATGTGGTAAAACAGTGGGACCCTGGTACACCCATCTTCTGTCCAAAGAAGTTTGGTCAGAAGCTGTGTTTATGGAAAATAAGTGGCAAATTAGTGTTTGCAGGCAACCGTGAAATGTAGTAGAGGTTCCTTGCAAGAACGGGGCTGCATTTCAACAAATGCAGTTGGGGATTTGAAAGGCCTTCTCAATGCTGAGAAATACCAGCAAATCATGCAATATCAGCTGATTGGTCGTAAATGTATTCTGAAGCATTAAAACGACCTCAAACACACATTGAAAGTCATTAAGAACCATTTTAAGCATGAAGAACAAGAAGCCCTGTAAGAGATTGTGTGGCCCTAATCTCAACCTCATCAAATCTGTCTGGGATGACATGAAGAGAAGCAGCTGAGGCTGCCTAAATCCACAGAATAACTGTGGTTAGTTCTCAAAGATACTTAAAACAACCTACCTGCCAAGTTCCCTCAAAAAACTGTGTGCAAGTATACCTATAAAAATTGATACTGAAGGAACACCAAATATTGATTTGATTTAGGTTTATCTTCTGTTAACAATAAAGGAATCCAAAAAAGGCTTGGGATACCATCACCATGCACTACCAAGTATGTTCTTAACATTCTAATATGATGGACTCATCTGGGAAGAAAATAACATATATTCAATACATGTTAATATATAAAAATAAGAACTAACCCCTTTTAACAATTATTACTTTAAAATCTCCTTTTTACCTCCCCAGATTACCCCCTTTTCAAGAAGCTTGTAATATGTTTTGCCCCGAAAGCCACAATAATGTTTATAGAAACATATAAATAGTAAATCAAATACACCCTTTACACATACTCTGATCTATTACATGAGAAAGTTACATAAAAATACACAACAGTGTGGCTTTTTCAAAACTTTTTAGGCAAATGCACTATTAGCATTATGGTCTGTTAAATCTCATTTTTAAGGTGCTATTTCACATATTCTACCAAATACAACACTTTTTATAACTAAAACTAGTATTAGAAATGTCAGTCGTACTAAGAGGATACTTACACCGATCAGCCATAACATTATGACCACTGACAAGTGAAGTAAATAACACTGATAATCTTGTTATCATGGCACCTGTCAGCAGGTGGGATAAATTAGGCAGCAAGTTAAGATTTCATCTTCAAAGTTGATGTGTTAGAAGCAGGAAAAATGGGCAAGCGTAAGCATCTGAGTGACTTTAATAATGGCCAAATTGTGATGGCTAGACGACTGGGTCAAAGGATCTCCAAAACTGCAACTCTTGTGGGGTGTTCGTGGTCTGCAGTGGTCAGTACTTAACAAAAGTGGTCCAAGGAAAGAAAAGCGGTGAACCGGGGAAAGGGTCATGGGCAGCCAAGGCTCATTGATGCACGTGTGTGTGTGTGGGGGGGGGTACAGGCCTGTATGGTCAAATTCAACCTGAGCTACTGTCGCTCAAATGACTGAAAAACATAATGCTGGCACTGATAGAAAGCTGCCAGAACATATAGTTTATCGTAGTTTGTTGCGTATGGGGGCTGCATAGCCACAGACCAGTCAGGGTGCCCATGCTGACCCATGTCCACTGTCAAAAGCCCTACAATGGGCACCCGAGCATAAGAACTGGACTATGGAGCAATGTAGTGTGTGTGTGTGTGTGTGTGTGCGCGTCGCTTTCCATGGAGAACGCATACCGCCATAGCACCTGTTGCAGACCATGTACTCCCTTTTATGGATATGGTATTCCCTGATTCCATTGGCCTTTTTGCAGCAGGATAATGTGCCCTGCCACAAAGCAAAAATGGTTCAGGAATGGTTTGAGAAACACAACTAGTTCAAGGTGTTGACTTGGCCTCTAAATTCTCCAGATCTCAATCCCATTGATCATCTGTGGGATGTGCTGGACAGACAAGTTTGATCCATAGAGGCCCCACTATGCAACTTACAGGAATTAAAGGATCTGCTGCTAACATCTTGGTGCCAGATCCCACAGCACAGATCTAGTGGATCTAGAGATCTAGTGGATTCCATGGCTCGATGGATCAGGGCTATTTTGGTAGCACAAGGGCGACCTACAAAATATTAGGCAGGTGGGCATAATGTTATGGCTGATTGGTGTAAGTCTACTTTGTAATAATTTGCTACAAGGATATGGTAGTTAAAATCTAGCCATAATGGTGGAAAAAGCTCCTTGACATTTTTAGTGTTTTACTTTTATTTACGCACAAAATAAAATGGCATATATTTGGCTATTATTTGGTGGAAAAAGCATCTTTAAAACGCTGTTAAAGTATGTTTTATTTTGTGGGGAGTTTTGAACTGGCTTAGACACAATATACACCACTGTACGGACTATTAAATCAGTCAATATGTTTATATTGCACACTAATGTCAATGGATTCTTTTTATATATTTGCAGAATCATAATGCTGCTATGACTCTAAAACCTATCAAAGGCCAACTGGCAACCTTCCCTGCTGTTGTATCTACATTTTTTGCACTTTCATCATGACTAACTTGAAATAGAAACCCCCCAGTGAGAAGAACTACATTATGCGATCACATTTTATTCTGCAAAGAAAGGTTATTTCTGGGTGGTCAAATAAGAAGGAAAAAAAAGAGAAACACAAATAACCCTTGAGCAGACTATGGTTATAGTTCCAAAAATATATTTACAGTCTAGTACAAAGATTACAAATGGAAGTGTTTATGAAATGGAAATATTGTAAATATTGTACTGATTTTATTCAAAGGAAAACATTTTAGAAATTATAATCTAACAAATGAAATAAATAAAAAAAAATGGCAAGAACATAACAATGTACATAAGTTTAAATGACTAAATAGAAAAACAAGCAAAAGAGAATATCCATTTGTGTTTTCTGCAGCCATCTTTGGTCCTATATGGTAAAATACATTATGTAGCACTGAAATACCTGTTTTATTGTGTTTCTCCGCAAGTAAAATAGAAAAATATAGTGCATTTTCAATGTATTCAGAGCTCACTACAGAGAAATGTGTGTACAAAACAAGACAGTATAAATAAAATTTACACACTTTACATTGAAACATTTACAATCATGTGGATGACCACATTAATTGAAGAAGACTTTTTTTTTCAGACAGATCCCTGGGATCTTTTTTTAATCAACCCGAATCTGTTTGGAAGGACTTGATTCCACTTTAAGGGTCGTTCACTGTCTCAACATAATTTTACAAATATATCTCTTACTCTAAAGATATGCACAAAGGGAATATCTAGAAAGACACAATTTATTATTGCTTCCGGTAGACAGAAAAAGGCATAAAATTCTCATCGTATTTTCATGTAGTAATAATAAAAAAAAACACTTTATCCTAATTGACATATAATGCAGTTAGATCTTGTTTTATGACGTATAACTCTCCAATCGTAAACAAAACAACTACCCTTTTCACCCTGATATATATATATATCTATATATATAGTGCTAATATAAAATCTAGAACCATACAATCACATCATGGATTGCTTAGACAAGATCTTGTACAAAATATATTTTGGCTATTTGTTTGAAATCTATCATTGTAAAAAAAAATGATTCTTTGTCGACCTTGCGCTTGATTGCAGGCAGTGAAACGTTTGTACAATTGCGAAAAAGAGTCATTTTCTGTGTAGTTGTCAGTATGTATATGGGGATGCAGCGTAATATATTGTACAGTACTAGTAAATGTCTAGTTTTGAAGACCCTGCTTTTACAGAGAATTGTGTAACTCTCAATTTTCAACAATTATTTCTTTTTTCCTCTGTGTTTTCAATATCAAAAGGTGCTATGGCCACTCACAGTGCCATTATTGCTTTGTATTCAGCAAATCCCTACAAAATATCTAAAAATAGCAGAGCAATTAAACTGCAGAAATTGTGTTTGCTGATCTGCCAGCGTCTATGGAGTAACTAAGTAAAACGCTTGAATACCAGCATTCAACCATGCTATTTATAGTTTCCCTAATATGTGTGAAATTAAACATAGCGCACCCATAAATAGAGGGGTGCGGGGATAAAATAAAACACATGAAAAAATAATATCATTTTATAGGTCACATCTTAAAGAAAATATTTTGCTGCATTTACCAAGAGTCTGTTTTTTTTTTTTTTTTCCAACAAATATATTCTTTTTTTTTAAAATTCATTATGTACAGTACATGTGAAAAAGTCCATTGGGTAAAAAGGAGGTTAGAGAGCTATAATTTATTTTTTTTTGTCAGGTAGTACTTAGATTTTTTTACTGCTGTCTTTCTTGCCACATCAATTTAATCCAAATTCTCTCTCTTGAAATGTCTGGTGGCACTTAGGAGTTCAAGTCTATAGGTGCTTGAGGATCTAGTTGATTTTTTGTAATCTACTGTAGAAAGCCGTAGTAACGAGACTCAGGAATCTGAGCATACTCTAGCAGCAGTTCTGAAATAGTGAAGGCCAGTGCTGTTGTCTCTTAGTCTCACCTCCCTAGCAAAGGGAGGACGGTCAATCACACCTGGATGCCTGTTCCATGGAGATGTAACATTTGTGCTCTCATAGTCTGAATACTGCTCATAATTTTCTTCTGATGGCCAACCAATGATATACCTAAGCTCATGACATCACTGTAGAAAGAAAATAAAAAAGGGAATAAAGAAAATATTATTTGTACGTGAGATTTCAATCATAAAGTGTAACAGTGATGGTCTGTGTGTTAGTGACCATGTCTGGTGGCCCTTGTAAATCTTAAATTAATATTCTCTTCATTCTCTAAAATAAAAATGTTTTATTTAGCTTACTTTTATCCTAATTACATTATCTAAACATATACTATTGAGCAAATTGTATATAATTACAAATTTAGAGCTGACTTACTCAATAGTCATTCTAGCAACAGCATCAAGGGAATTGTATCCTGCGGAGCTGAAGTTTTCTTTGTAGCGCTCCATCTTGATAGCTTCCAACCACTCTCCAACTGAGCAGAATGCTGTGAAATCAGGAGTATTCTGATCCAGAAGAGGACTAACAGGCCTAGGAAAAAAAAAAAGTGAATTTGTGTAGACAATGCAATCAAATTAAAGAATGAAATTGGATGTTCTATTAGCAAAACAGCGCTGGGAAATCTCAATGGATCAAGCATCATAAGGTTTTCATGTTATTACGTGATTCAGTGATCTGTGACTCCTTTACACGGAAAGCCCAGAAAAATATACGTATATATCTATATTATTTCAGCCATAGCTCAAATCCCTTCTGTGCCTACTATATATCTTTTCCCTGTAAATATCTTTTCCCTGTCTTTCATTCCACTATTTCTCCACATTTCAGCCACTATTCTTTTTTGGAGACACAAGCCCAGGAGTTTATTGAAGCACACCAAATGACTCCTGCTCGTAACTGTTTTTTTTAAGGACACCGTAAATTATTTAGTCTTTGTTTTCAGTCCGGAAATTGCCCCTGACCATCAGGATGGTGTTTACTAAAGGACGAATATACAACGGCTACAAACATAGGAGGTTATATATAACTAACAGTTTCAGTGCAGAGTGATAAATGTCATTTGATCACTATAGCAACCAACTGAATGTTGCTGCAATTTCTTTCACTTTTACCACTTTGTACTTATACTGTTTTTATGCGGCAAGTTTTAGTAACGTTTACTTGTCACACGAGGGTGGGCAAGCTGACATTTCTAGCCTTATACGCTTAATAGTGACTGTATATCTACGTAACTTCCCATGATTATACTGTGCACATGAGTAGCATGGTGGATATAGCAATAAATATATGAAGTATAAGTACCAATACAGACCGTAGAAATGTGAAGTATAAAGTCAATATATGAAACTAGCTGGCATTTTCCCATAAACAGACTATACTAAACTTTTTTTTCTATATAAAGCTGTACACACGCTTATCATCTTGATATTAAATATTCACGAAGGCACAATCAACAGCAAATTACGCAGTCTATCCAAAACAAACATATCATTTTCTTACCTATTACAGGTGCCCATGGGAGTCTTCAGGCTATTGGGGTTCCGTATCATTTTGTCTAAAATGCCGACAATCTGTTCGAATTTAGGCCTTTCTCCGCGTTCCTTCTGCCAGCAGTCTAACATTAACTGATGAAGGCCAGCTGGACAATCCATTGGTGCTGGCAAACGGTAACCCTCCTCGATGGCTTTTATAACCTAAAAAAAATTATTGTAGTCATTTTATATATACAGTATCAATTACATGTTTTTAAAGCATACTCTACATTTGATTATATGAAATGTAAGTACAAAGCAAATAAGTAAAATAGAACAACAGGGTTCTATAGCGCTATTCTGTTCTTTTGTCACTATGGAGGACCTTGGATTTAATTTCTCTCTCTCTTTCTGTATGTTCTATATGTTCTATAATCTCCATACCTATATTCTGCATGATTTTGTTCCATTGTATGACTTTTGCCAAGTGCTCACTGTTTCCTCTTTAAGTGATCCATCCATTCATTACACAAAGAACGTTATAAAACAGGCTAGATCTGTGTTGATCTGTGCAGCCAGTATTACACTCTGCATTGACGTAGATGCTAGGTAGCTGCTAGGGAGTGTTTTATCTAAATGATGCAAGAAGTTATTTCACTGACCAGTGCACATTTACAAATTCAGAAAGAGGGACGTAACACAGGCTCCTGCCATGCAGGGGGCTTTAACCCTTAATGACAATGAAAAAATGCATTGTTTTCAATGGGTTTTGGGACCGCCCATTGTCCTTAAGAGGTTAAAACTGTCCTTAATCTCCATCAACGTGGCTGCAGTCGCGCATATCTAACTGGCTGCCACATGTATGTCATCTGGTGGACGTAAGTTGCCAGGGCTGCTTAATGACCCCCAGTCCAGTTTTGTTCATTGATAGCACTGAGAAAAATATATGTCACTGTCAGATTTATGTTAACACATATCCATTTAGAAATAGTTGAATTTCTTAAGCACACACAACATAAATTGTGGGGTACAGGTGATGGAAAACCTCTCCACTTAAAATTAAGGAGGCAGCCGAGGCGTTATTAAACACTCATCAACATCCACCAGGGAAGCCAGAAGACCTCCAAATCTTGTCGTATCACCGCCATTGTAAGGGGATCTGGGTAGCTATATGTAAATACAACCAAAAATGATCGCCTTAAACAAAAAGATTTTATGTGACAAATGCTGCAGATTGCATTAACCTGGTGCTGGGAGGGACAATGCAGGTTTCAGAGATTTGATTAAAAAAATGTTCTCATGTTTTAGATGCCTTAGCTTACAGGGTTAAACCTCAAAAACCTGAATAGAAAGTCATTGAGAGAATCAATCAGGCCGCTTGTAAAAAGGTAAGAACGGTGTTATAAGGGAATTCATGTCAGTGACATTGTGTTATAAAGCACTTGTAAAAATAACAGAGCGGCTTTCATGCTCCTGAATATCTTGCAGTGATGGATTGTTTGATATCGACAAGACAGAAGCCTGGGATATAATAACCTTTTTTAGCCTGCCCGATGGGGGTGAATCAGGTGTGACAAGTGAATGCCAATTCATTCTTACAGTGCTACTAATTTAATAAAAAGAAAATTATGTCTTGATTAAGGGAAATCATTTTCTTTTTTTTGGAATCCGCCAAACTCCAAATGCATGCGTGGAACTGAAGGCCGCGATATAAGGAATAATGAATAATACTACAAAGTAAAACGTTTTATATACTGCGTGACACATGAAAAAGGCAATGTCTTTTTTATTATTATCACACAGACAGGTGCAATTTTACATGAGTGTGGGGCGGCAATTATATTAAATTATAACTGCCTAATACAGCTATAATTGTGTTTTTTTTGTCACCAACTCAACCTCATATTATTGCTCTCATTTACCAAAATCACGATTAGAAGTCAAGAGGGCCTATTTACCAAAGTAATTTCCTGTGTTATATTGGCATATGCATCACTCTGCACTGCTGCGTGTGCTTACAAAGTGAAATTCCGACATTTTAATCTCCTTCATCAGTCTCTGTTTGGAGCTCGGTTGGTGGACCCTCGTTACTATCAAACGTGTCGGACCACAACTCCTATAAGCCACAGACAGCTGTTACCAAGGGGTTTTTTTGAACCGTGACTGGCAATCTTTATTTACTTACTAACGAGGGAAAATGTTTCCCCGCCGTGGTTGATTTCTTTTGTAAGACGGGATAAGCGGAACGATTCAATGGGTATGGGGCCTTTAGAAAACTGAGCAGTAGTTAACACCCGCTTAAGTGCATAAACCCTAATTTGCGGATGCAGGGAGACGTACATCTCCTTCCCAGGGCCCTACGTTTGGGGTTATTCCCTAAAAAGTGAGATGTAGGTTGCTGTTGTGAGTTAAAAAATGTGAAAGCAATCACACAATATGGATTATTAGGACTTGAGGGTTGCTTTTTGTAAATATGGTAAACCATTTACCAGATACTTGGTATCCCAAAAAACCCCACGTTTTAACAACGAAAAAGGTTTATTCTGGAAAATGTACTATTATATTATATTAAACGTTTTATTAATATATAATTAATATACATTATACATTCATATATAATATATATTAAACTATTATATTAAACATAATATTGCAATAAATGTATTATATTGAATATTGCACCCCTGTTAACGCATGGAGCAAATCTTAACAGGTTAACAGATACTGTGTATCACCTTCATCTATGCACATACTATATTATTTATTGTTTTATATAGCGCCATCATGTTTCGCAACGCTGCACAATGGGTAAACAGGACAAAGCAAGTAGGGTATAACATAACACTCTGACCTACAGTAACAGGTAAAGTGAGGTAAGGAGGGCTCTGCTTAATCGAGCTTACAAACCATACAGTTGCATGGGGGTACAAATATATTTTGCGATGACAGATTCGTGGAGCTGAACAAACTGCAAATGCGACCATTTTCAAAGTGAAGACGGAACTACATCATTTTTACAGCAGTAGCGATGTCAAGAGAGAGGAAAAAAAATGGAAAGCAATGAAGAAGGGCTTTAAATATTTATTAGATGATAACATTTCGGTAAATGGTTTCATACACTACCCTACACAATCTTTCCAAATAGTATTGCGGCAATATGCCGCCATTACGTCAGTACAATCGGCAGGGACTTACATGTAACACTAGTTGGCCATTTACGCTGCTACAAAATGCGGACTCAATATTAGAGACATTTGTCAAAGCAAGAAATCTCAGACCAAAAAAAAAACTTGAAAGTCAACCTGTCAATTGCCAAGCTGCTCCAGATAAGACACGCTTAAAATTAAACTTTTAAAAGGCTGCAGCAGCTGGCTTATGAATTGACTGATTCAATTGACTCTCCTCACAGCTTATGTCCGGCTCCAGGATAAAAAACAGATGAGAAGCTCTTAACTCTGCAAGCTAAACAGTAAATACCGAACAGTGTGTTAAATGCGCCGGTTTGAATATTAAGCAGCTCTGCCCTCGCAGTCATTGGGTATTCCTGTCAGAGATGTTCTGCGCTTGCAGGTAGTGTTCGAGCAACGTGTCAAAGAAAGAAAACTTTGCTAAGTATCTAGGGAATAGAAATATTCGTCTTTTTTTTCCCCCCAACCCCCAAGGATTTGTTTGCATACATTTTGACAGTCCATGAAATCTTTGACACTAAGCCCTGTCAGATGTCGACAACTTTGCACTTGACGTATAAAGCTATGTATATAAATCAACTTTTTTTTTTTACATTACTATAAAAGGCTTTGTGATGTAAGGCTAAATAAACATTTACCTAAGCATAAGAAAAAACCCTGCTTTGAACAGTAAGCAGTTTATTAATGTATTTTTGTAAAGAATGCATACACGTGCCACGTTAAATCTTTAACCACATGTCATTATTCTGAAATACTTACATCCTGGTTGGACATGTCCCAATAAGGTCTCTCTCCATAGGACATTACTTCCCACATTACGATGCCATAACTCCAGACGTCACTGGCTGATGTGAATTTGCGATACTGAATAGCTTCTGGGGCTGTCCATCGTACAGGAATCTTCCCCCCCTAAACACAAAGAGAAAGCACATGAGGATAACTAATTTGCAAGGACTGTAGGTAGAATGCAAAATTTCACCAAAAAGGAGCTGATTACAACAATATTTTTATTAGTATATACGGCAGACATTAATTAGTAGCCATGCCTTGTCATATAAACTAGGAAAACTCCAACACCCCTAATAATTTGCCACAAAATCATGTTAGTTGTATAGAATGGTTACACCTGGCAGGTGACCTGAACAATGTAAACAATGCACAGTCTCCTATTTTATAACTAAAACAACTGGGGTTAATACAGATCTATATATATACAGATATATCTACAAATATTAGACGATATACCTTCTAAATATCACACAGACAGTGTTTGGTATAGTATCCTGTCCAATAAGTATCACATAAACCATAACTGATACAGTATTCTGTATGACGGTTATAACAAATTTCTTATAGAGACACCCCAGTGCCACGTGCAGGCACACCAATGAAGAATGCTATTAAAATACTTTCAGTGGGTCTCATTTGACCCCCCAGAACTCTCGCATGAGCCAGTACTGGACCTGGTGGTGGCAAGTATAGTGTGCATGCTTTGCGTGTCCAGCCAAACTCTTGTACTATATATCACATATCTGTATACCACATATCACATATCTGTTTACCATTGCATAAATCTATCGTACGGTCACTGTACAAACAAATCATTTTTTTGACAGCAAGTATGCACTGAATTATAACTCCTTACTGTAGTTGTGTACACGGCATCCGGGTCGTCTTCTATAACTCTAGACAAACCAAAGTCAGACACTTTGCAGACAAGGTTACTATTGACAAGTATGTTGCGTGCTGCGAGGTCCCTGTGCACATATCCCATGTCAGCCAGATATCTCATGCCTGCCGCGATTCCTCTTAACATTCCCACGAGCTGGATAACAGTAAATTGTCCATCGTGTTTCTAAAAAAAAAGGGAAGATCAATTCGGCGTCAGTTGGAGAGCAGGCAGTATACAGTAGACCAATGATAAATCGGATGTTTAGGACGGAGTGGAATGGGTTAACTTTGTTAGAATCTGAGTGTGATTTGTAAATGAATGCATGAGAATTATGAAGACTATGTAATGATTATTTTTTTACCTGTGCATTAGTCCCCGGAGTGTTTAATGTGTGGACTTTAACATGGGGCATTGTCTGAGTAGATCCTGAGCGTTTAGATTTTGGAGGTGAAGTAAACCATTCCAAACAATTCTGAAGCAGAAGATGATTACAGCT
Source organism: Spea bombifrons (assembly GCF_027358695.1). NCBI lineage: Eukaryota > Metazoa > Chordata > Amphibia > Anura > Pelobatidae > Spea > Spea bombifrons. The sequence goes on from NC_071089.1 coordinate 67,595,998, forward strand.
TAGTTTACTCTACAGGTAATTCAGGTACCTAAACAGTATGTACAGTTTACTGCCAGCAGGTCTCCTCTGGTTCTCGACAGCTTTTTATTTAACTTGCGAGTTTTAAGACATAAAGGGAAACCAACATGAGCAACACCATAATATTAACTAAAAATATAATGCTTTATCCGCACCTGTACCTTTAGGTTCTGCGCAGCATATTATTACTACACGAAATGTACTTGAATCACTGTGTTTTCCTCTACTGGCTTTCTGATTTCTCTCTCTTGCCTTAAATCATTGCTTTCAAGGTCACGCTGTTTACCAGGCTTAAACCCCAGTTTTCGACAACGGTAAACTGTATTCTCTGTTAGCAGAATTGATCAACCCAATTGTACAAGGCAGCTTATCCAAACAACAACAAAAAAGAGTACCAAGTCTAACGAGACCACCAACTAAATTTCAGGTACATGTCATACCATAGAGTATTGAATAAATCTGGGGGTTAAGACCGTATACCACGACATAGTATAATAAGGAGTTAGGGTGTTTCTTTATAAGATTATGCTAAAATAGCACATACACAGTATTATATAAAATTAGAATTTTTTTACTACATACATTAACTGTGTACAAAATAAAAAAACAAAAAAATAAAAAAATAACTGTATGGTCATTTGGACACTGTATCAGTAAGAGGTCTGACTGAAACATTATTTCATTTGGTAACGGTTCACACAACAACATGGTGCTTTCACCTTGTCCTATCCGGCGTACTACTATTATTTATGAGCCCGAACTGAGTTGACGGTAGCCATAGAAACGGAGAATTTCAGGGCTGATAAGGAGCATTTTGACCCATGTAGTCTGCCCATAAAAGCATATTATTATTAAAACGTTTCTAAACATACAACCAAAATCATTAATAAAAAGATATCTACGTGTAGATAAAAAAAAAAATGAACGTATTAGTCAATTGCAGCCAAAGCAGAATGGTCAGGTAGAAAAATATTTTTACTCTATAACGTCTGGCATTCCAGAGATAGCTAAGCAAACAAGTACTGCAGAACGTATCCCATGTAGGAAATGAGATTAAAAAGTGTATGCTTTTTTAGATAGGGATTTGGCACACTAGATGAGCCATATTCAGGTTTTCTGTTTAAAACTATTAACCCCTTGAGTGCCAGCATAGCACTATGTATAGCTTAAAAAAATGCTCTCCCTTACCTAAGGGAATATTATCTTTACTATTAGGTTTACATAAATCGTTAACAGGTACGATTTCAGTATATGTGTTAATTACTCTCCCCTTTCTTAAGTGGTTTTCGATAGTAAAGATGCATTAGGTGATCAAACATGATGTAATATCACTGTTAGGAAACAGACTATGTTTTGGCACCAAGTCCTCCCTACTTGACAACAGGTGACTTTTATTCTAAATAAACCTTGATATAATTTAACCCTAGTTAGTCTGCCAACACCAGTAAAAGTTTTGAATTGTATTAAATGTTATGGCACTTTTTGAGAACAGAGCAACTGAACAAAAGAACAACTTCTTAAGCAAAGTCACTACCCATCTATACGGAAAGGTCTATAAATGTTCACTTTTGCAAACATAAAAGGCTCAGATTACTGCATTCTCTCAAATGTCATGTTTGAATTAAAGGAATGGATTCCCCATTACTTTTCATCCCAAGCTGCTGAAGCAAATGTAAATGAAGCCAGCTATTCTATGCATATTTAAGAAACGCTTTAAATTCATTCCAGTGTAATTGCAGAAGTTGCACTTACCCTTAAAAATGCATCAAGTGCTCCATTTTCCATGAATTCTATAACGATCATTATCGGTTTTCCTAAAAGAAGGAAACATAAAATGTCTGTGAAGCCTATCCAATGCATTGAAAGAAAAGGAAATGTATCAACATCTTGCTTAAACACTCTGTCTTGGGAACGGCAGAAATGCTAATGAGATAGGCAGCGTTAACATCTGTGTTGGACATGGAAATCATTTGCACAAGTAAACAGTCTGACCGAATATGTCCGCATGCTCCAAAGTTTGCTGGAAACCTTCAAGCAAGATGAATCAAAGAGGAGGATTTTGATGTGCATGAAGCATATCTCAAGCATTGCAAAAATGTTTATACTGTAACTAAAGTAACCATACATTTGTATAGCTATTCAATGCATTTTTTTTCTTTTTCGTTGCGATGAGGAAATTTAACTCTTGGCATACTCAATCAAATTCGCCTTACCTCGAGTGACAACGCCCTCTAAATGGACAACGTTTGGGTGGTCAAACTGGCCCATGATGCTGGCTTCACAAAGGAAATCTCTCCTTTGTTTTTCGGTAAAGCCAACCTTTAGTGTTTTTATAGCGACTGCAACATCTCTCTTTCCAGGAAGCTTCAGACGACCACTGCAGACTTCCCCAAACTCCCCTGAAAAAAAAGAACAAAATATTTGTGTATGCATAATAGTGTGTTCTACAAGAAGCAAGACGGGCAAGCTATGGCACAGTCTGCGAGTTTGCGAGGTTCGAAGGACCTGTTTTATAGGATAAAGCATTAATCTCCTTATTCAATCAAGAAAATCTTCTACTTGCTGCAGCTTTATACCTTCCCACCTATCAGAAAATATTGGTGCAAACCTTGTCTACTGCAATATCATGAGAATCATATCTAAGCAAGGTTTGGAGAATGAAGACAATATCAAGAAATGTATGCTTTGTTAAAGGTTTTATTCCTCGTAACAGGTAGAACTGTACCATTAATGCCCTTAAAACTCTTGTTTCTTGATTGGTCCATTATTCTAGGCATGTCATGTGCCATGAAGACAGAAAACAGAAGCTCAGTATCCTGCTATTAATAAATAAGCAGTTTGGGAAGTGGATCGGGAGAGAAAACAGTGCTCGTATCGGGTGGCTCTGATATTTATGCATTATAAATGACTAAATAAGTAGTGTTAACTGGCAATTACCTCCGCATAGACAGTGTACACTTGAATGAAAAATACAAGAGCTGTGTACATAATCTTCCTATCTCCACTTTTAAAATCCCACCTGCTAGAGAGAAATCTGTAGTCTGAAACGCTTGTTATGTTCCAGAATGCATTGTACGATTAATTAAAACGTATCACAAGCCATTAAGTAAATTGCTTTCTGGGACCAATACGGTTGTAAACACCGCCTATGAAACAACAATAAATGCTATCATAAATTTGTACTAAAGCAATAACAGCAGATGCACATTCGATTCCTATATCTCCCTAATACTGAATTTCTAAAACAAAACAAAAAAAAAAAGTGTGTTGTGTTATTTATGGGTTTCCGCTAATAGCTCCAGGTTTGAATTGAAATAAACAATAGACAATAGGCATTTCAGTGTGGTCACAGAATCTCAGAAGCTTTCTAGTTGTGAACGTCTCTTATCACAGATTACAGCAAACAGCGACCATACTGTATAATTTAGAGATCCTATCCGGGCCGATTTAAGCTGTGTATCCTGTCGGCGGATAGTGACGTTATTTGATATCACTAACCGTCGTTATTTCTCAATAATAAGGTCCTTTTGAATCTGTACCTTGTATTGTTCCTAAATCTTTCTTTCTTTTACACAATAAGGGAAGGATTTAGCTTATTTGCATTTAGGTGCATTAAAAAAACTGCTGCTAGAGAAATATACCTTTCTTAATGTATGAATAAACATGAATCCCTGAATGGCACGGGGCTCACGGTCCAAGTTGCTGCAATTGTGTCCGGTTTATTTATTTAAAGAAAGCCAGAGAGCCACAAACCATTAGTAAGCGTATGTTGGACAGCAGACAGGTTTGGGGTCGTTAAATTAAGGGCACATCTGGATAACAGTTATGTCTAAGGCATCATTGTCCAACTGGAGATACACAGATGTAAAACTGTCAAGGTCTACACTGTATTACACCGTTAACATTTCACCCTGCTCCACAGCCTATACATCTGAATGATATATGACCATTCATTGGAAAAACAGCAGACTATAACTTAAATAACATTAAAGGGACACTCCAGCTATCATATGCACTTTAACTAATTTAACACGAAAACACATAGAGGAACTCATGATTGGTGGGTCTTAATGGGGCATTAAACAGCCCATTTAACAAGTAATGCAAACATAATATTAACAACTGACCTATCTGAGGGTTGTAAAATATAAATAAAAAAATCCTTCATTATAAAACAGCAGGCCTTTGCGCTAGAAGAACATTATTCCGTTTTCACAGTTGTCTTTCTAGTGAAGGCACTCTGCGTTTAGAAATGCTGAAAAAAACAAAAGGCTCGATTCCTGAACTAAAATGATTTGCCTGTCATATCATGTCTGAAATTCAATCTTGGCTAAATGGAAATGTTAAATAAAGAAGACACCTCGGCCTTACCTGAACCAATCACGCGCTCGATTTTAATACAAGAGGCATCCAGTTCCTTGGCAAATTGATGGACAGCTCTGTTCGGATCCTCATAGGTTTCAGGGTCAATGTAGGTTTTGGTGCCTGGAAATTTAACTGTAATGATGTCAGAAAGTAGTACTGTCTTAAAGAAAGGCAATTACTGTGCATTCTTTTCGGAAAAGCCGTTTTATAGAGTACTTTTAGAGAATGCTTATCCACAAATATATATGAATAAAACATTTCACTTGTAATATAATGTAAGGTTTGGTAAAGATTTTACATACAGCTCTAAAGATGGACTGCAGGCTCCTAAACAAATAAGGAAGACTCTAAAACATGCATGTCTGGCTCCTACATTCTATAAACATTTGTCATCTTCTGCCGTATAGTGTTCCGGCATTCTCATTCCGATGAATATTTAAATGATCTACATATGCAAATGCCAATTAACAGTGGTAAAGTGATATCTTAGTAGTAGTTTTGAATTTGAACAGTGAACATTTTTCTTTTTTTTTTTTGTATGGAAACAGGCTTGCTTAAGGTGCACGTAGGAAGTAAACTGGTGCCTAAGATGTCCGACTGAGTTTACTCAACAACTCAACATACATTACATAATGGTGCATAAGAAGTCTTGCACATGAGGCACAAACAACATGCAATGTTTTACTTCCTCCAGAACAACTTAGTATAGTGGAGAGCTAACAGGACCCATGATCACAACTAAATAAATTAATGATTGTGAGTGAGATTACAGATATAGCGCTGCCATTTTGTCAATCTAGGCCTTAAAGGAACGTTCTACTCAATGCTAAATAGTGGAAGGTTGAAGTGTAGCTTGTTACAATAACGTCATAGGTCTCTAAGTGGTTAATTCTTAACAATGACAGACAGCTGCCTGAATTTGAAGCACAGAGTGAATTTAACTGTGAATTTAAGGTTGAGCCCCTTTATTCCGTTGTTCAATGTTCAACAAGCACTCGTTTTTTTGGGGTGAGGTGAAGAACATAATTGGACACGAGGAAAGGAAACAACAGGTTCCCCTGCAAGTCTGATTTCAAACAGGCAGATGGAAAATAAGGCACCCTCTCATTTTTTATCATACGCGCCCAGGACTGGAAATAACCTTGTGCATTTCAAACGGTCCTCTGATGCTTCTTTATTCAAGCTGTCATAAAGCATTTTGACAGGAGAGAGCTACTCTGGCATACCAACATGAACAAGCGATGGCAGGGAACTGAAGGCATTGTTGGTGGAAAAACCGTAGGAGGAATTAAAATGTAAATTGGAATTGCTTTAGTAAACATACAGTCTTTATTGTTTTTCAAATGTTTAACTCAGTTGAACAAAATATATGTTACTGAGTGAACTTTGCTACCCCCTACCCAAGGATTAATGATTTTCCACAAAAAGAAATTCAATAAACAGGCATTCAAACTGGTGAAAATTTGCGTTATACAAAGGAACAATAAAAACAAGAGCAACTGTAAATAGCCGGTGACCAGTGGGTTCAGTTGCTGCTGATGCAGTCAGATTAAATTAATCACAAGCCTTCCCTTCAATGCATGCTGACAAACCACTTCAGCAAAAATATAAAATGCTTCTCTTTCCAGGAATACGTTGCTTTGGAGACTTTGTCTTGTAATTGCACTTGTATAGCGTATTGTATTAGGAAAGTATGTTACTTAAAAATGAAATTGGATAGGAACAAAAATAAAATGCTTCCTTTGGAGGTTTATCAATAGCGATATCGCCCCTAAATTAGCTACTGCACATGCTCTATGGCAATTAAAACCAACGCCGATAATTTGGAAAGAATGAAGAATGATTTCACTAAATACATCCATATTTCTGCTTCGTATGGTTGTAATTGCAAGTAAAGTAATCAAAATAATAATGGCGGATTTCTTTCATTGTAAGCCAGGCACATGTGGCCTCTTAGCCCACTGCAGCAACCCGTATTTGTGTCATTAAATATGAATCGGGCTCTGTGTTTTAATTTGCATATCTTGGAAGATTAATGTGTTTAGATATTCTTATTAATAATAATGTCCTTTTCTTTTCAGGATATTTTTGAATTTGAAAAGTCAAATAGTAATTTCTGATAAAGCAAAACTGGAATATCTGACAGCTATTAAACATTTAGATGATATAACTTTCTTAATTGGATTTTTCAAAGAAAAAGAAGATAAAATGTTTATATATTATATATATATATACTCTGGGGGCTTTGAATAAAAAAAATATATTATAGAATTATAGAAAATTATATCAAATAATCTGAACAATAAAATAAATTGAAACAACATAAATAAAATATATAAATAATATTGTGTAATAATATATATATGTGTGTCAATAACACATTTCCAATAGTAACTATGATTAATACTCAATGGAACAGCTGTGCTTTTTGGCCAATTATAAAGCTGAGCTATTATAATGATTGACAGAAAATTCAGAAAGAGTTGGCTGCAGGCAAAGATCACAGCTACTTGACCATTGAACTTTAAATTACAGAAACACACAGGAGTCTCTTAATACGGGACTAAAAGGAATAATCACCTACACTGAACACTATTAGTGTTTGCCCTGAAACAAATAAACACAACCCAGTTCACTTGTGATTTTTTTTTAAAGCATATAATAGATCTCCCAAGGTGCATCAATGTCAATCGATGTAGGGTGAGGGGATAATTGAAAGGGTATTTCCATAACTAAAGAAAGCAAACACTTACAATGAAAGTATAGTTCCTCGTCCCCTTCTTGGTCAGCCTTGCTGTAGCCGCAATGCCTGGAGGGAATTTTGAAACAGAAGAATTCCATTTTTATAAAGTTAATATGTCACTTGTATTTCCACTCATAAAAATTACCAGCTACTGCTATTAATATGGTACTTGATTTTATTGAGCTTAAGGCCGTGAAAAATGAGCCATAGATTCAACTAAGCATGGGATAACAAGATAGGTGCTTTTGGAATGAGACAAATGTGGTGGCTACTACCATACAGTGTTATCCTTAGACGGTTTCTTGAGTCTGTGTGCCTACCAGCTTGAAACAATCTATAAATTTGCATTGTGTATTGTTTCTAAATAATAAGTGTTTTGTTATTAAGAAACTATAAGTGCTTGTCTATGATGTATTTTAATGTTATAGTATGGCGTTTTCCTCATGGGATATCTTGGACGCAATGATTCTATGATTTATGTGTACATGTTGTTTTTGTACAGTATGTGTATTGATGTGTAGGTTGTTTAATATATATGTACCTTCTCCCGATGATGAATCCGAAGACCATGAAGACCAAAATGATAGTTCCTGCAACAGCAACCACGGCTATAATAATAACAGGGTTCTGTTCGCTGGAGACAGCAGTAGCTACATCAACACAAAACCCCCACAAAAAAATGTCAATTTAATGTATAAATGCATGATAAAACAACAACTGCATATGTTATATTAATACTGTCCTCAAAATAAAACTGAAAAAAGTTGGGTGTTATATGTATTATTCTTGGATTTTATTATTCTTTATTATCATATTATGCAAATATTTTAATTTGAGGGCTTATAAACTTAAGGTCTGCCTCCTTCAGCATACCAAGACACTTTGGACAATGCCATGCTTCCAACTTCGTGGGAACAGTTTGGGGGAGGCTTTTTTCTATTCCAGCATGACTGTGTCCCAGTGCACAAAGCAAGGTCCATAAAGACATGGTTGGATGAGTTTGGTGAGGAAGAATTTGACTGGCCCGTATAGAGCGCTGGGCTTAGCCCCAACGAACACCTTTGGGATGAACTGGAATGGAGATTGCGAGTCAGGCCTTCTCATTCAACATCAGTGCCTGACCTCACAAATGCTCTACTGGATGTATAAACAAAGAAACTCACAGAAACACTCCAAATCTATGTATTTAAAATGCAATGTAATAAAAGTCCCTGTTGGTGTAATGGTCAGGTGTCCCAATGTATGTATCCATATAGTGTGTGCATACACGTTTCTTGTATTGGTATTATATTTTAAAATGTGGGGCTCTCACCTAAATGCTTATTCACCAGCATTCCCTACACAAAGTTATTATTATTATTAAGTAAAAAAAATCACTGTGTAATAAACAAGTTTGAAGTAAATTACCGGTGGCTTCCTCAAGGGTCGTTATATCAAGTCTTGGGCTATACATCCCATAGCCAGCAGCAGTAAAAGCACGGATTTGGAAAACGTAAACTGTTCCTGGCCGCAGATTGTTAATTGACGCGGAAGTAGCCTTGGTTTTCAGCATGGAGTAGGTACGCTCTCTTTGATCCTAAAAGTAAGGAAATAAGTGTATGCTATTTAAAATTAAAAAAATAGAAATGAAATGAATGTATTATATATACTTAAGATTATAGCATAATATTCGTTGTCAATATACTCGTCATTCATTTGTCTCTGTTGGAACCTTGTGAGCCTTTTAAAGACTTATACAAATAAGTGTACAGTGGTGGTTGAATCATGGAATGAAGGCTCTGGTTGTCCCCATACATAAGAAGTTTCTATCTATCTATCTATATATCTATCTATCTATCTATATAGCTATAGACAGGAAACTAAATTTGTTTTCCGAAAATGAATAAACCAAAAATGAAATGAAAGATAGATAGATACATAGATAGATTGATAGATAGATAGATAGATAGATAGAGAGATAAAATCTATCTATCTATCTATCAATCTATCTATGTATCTATCTATCTATCTCTCTATCTCTCTCTTTCTCTCTATCTATCTGTCTGTCTATCTATAACATGTACTTCTCCCCACCTTCAACAAGTAAAGTCACAGAAATGAATGCATTTTATATTCATAAAGCAGAACCTTTGATGTTCATTGTGCCACTCCAGTATTTTCCAAAATGGAAAGCATTGGGTAAAGTGTGTAGCCTGCACTTTTATTGAAGGTCTGTCAGCTGTGTGTGAGATGCTCGCAAGCTGCATTTCGCTTTGTCTTGGCATTTGAAAGTCAATGGGTGAGAACACTCATGTCACTTAATCTCAGTAAAAGGCATCTTCTGCTTCCCTTCAGCATACCCTTAATACCTCTTCAAAGAATAAAATGCCGATATGGCTCTACAATATACAGCTGTGTGGCATTCACTTCATGTATTTCTGTCTTTTATTTATCAGACGGTGTTAATTTGTAATATGGAGTTGAATAAATGCATACTGCACAAACCTTGATGATGATATTGCGTACAGAGCTGCACGTACAGAAACTAATTTGTGTGTATTCCTTGTGCTGAAACACAATCCATGTATAGTCAGTGGTGTGACGCCTCTCTTGTAATGCCATTATGCATTTTACATCAGGCTGATCACATTTTTTTAAATGAAATCCGGGGGACATGCTCTACTTAGAAGTTTCCAGCAAGTAATAAACAAAAGGAACGTGTAACTTGGTGGGATGGAAAAAAGCAATTTATCCATTATTTGATTTTAAATCAATAAACAAACTTTTTTGATAAAATGCAATACCTTTCATTAATGTGACAACATTTATAGGATTACGCAAAGGTGAATTATGAAAGAGGTGCTAGAGTGGCAACCATGTACTTCCACAACCCCAGCACTCAAAGGGTTAACACAACTCAAGCAGTTTGATTGAGCTGCTTGCTCTACCTAAAACTCCTGGCCTGTGTCCAGCCCTCATGGCTTGCTTGATGCTCCTCGGTATGCATAAAGTAAAACAATAAAAACTCATAGCGAAGATTGGAGCTATAAACATTCTGCTTTGGCTTGCTCTGGAGTTCCACTGTTGTTTTTAATAGCTTACTTTCTCATAATACTTGATTTCGTATTCTGTGATGACTCCATTGGGATGGTCAGGTTCCTGCCATGATAGGTCGACAACACGCTGTAGGACCCTCTCTTTCATGACTCCACTCACTTGCGAGGGAGCTAGGATGAGAACGATAGAAAAGCAAATGAAAAGATATGCCAAATAAAAAACACTTCCAATGTCACTTTAAAGGTTCAAAATAAACGCACCTTTCTTCATACAAAACCATTGAATCATTACACATTCCAGAAAAACCCTTATTATGCTGAGAAGCCAACGTGGAAATGTAAATTAAAGCACAAACGGGAGAAGACAGCATTGTCAAAGTTTAAACAGGAATGGATAGGATTATACTGACAATTAAACAAATGAATTCTAATTAAGACAAAAACCGCAGGCTTTTAGATTAATCTGTCACGATGCACGGAAGTCTAAATATTTATTACACATGAAAATATCACAATCAAAGTCTGATGAAAAGAAAATATCTGGCTTTACTCTCCTGTTATTTACAACAGAAATGTATTGCAATATACAAATTAAGAACGGTAATTCATGTAACCCTATATGTACACAGTTAACTCCTTAAATGTTCTTTTGGAGAATAGACGCATAATAGTTACCATTTTACTCATAGTAGCCCCAAAGCAGGTGGAGATGTACTTTATGGTTGCCCCTTGGAGTAGAAGTTGATACATAAAGCCAAATTCACAAGTCTGCTCAATAATAGTAGATTCCACATTTCTTACATGACCAAATGGCTGTCGACTTAAACTCTCCGAATAAAATGTTAAAGGCAAAAGCTACAAAACAGTTCGGAGAACAAAAGCCTTGTGTTGACGAGACTGAGTATATGAGCAGAAAAGATGGTGTATATAACAAATTGGTAGCTAGAATTTAACACGCTATAACTATTTAGGAGTTATGCGAGCTCAGAATGAGTCTGCAGATCCACAGATGTAAATGACTGCTTTAGATTCAAAGCCTTTGCTGGAATATGTCAGCCGCATACATTTGTGTAAATGAGACCGATGAATGAAGAAAACTAATTCACTCCCCAAGTTGCTCTGGGATGAATAACCATTGGCGTTCTATGTCTAAATGAGCGAAAGCAGAACGCCGGCTGCATCATAGAGAGGTATTCATGAATCATTTATCAGTGTAAGTGGTGCCCACTAAAATGTTTTCAAATTGTTTGGGCACACGCTCCCTTGTATTAAAATCTCTTCATGGAGATTGCAAATCATTTTAAAATTACCAATGCCAACTAAAATTGCTTGCAATTTGCACCCCTCGGATTTCATCTCATCTCATCTTTTCTTGTTTCTTCAGTGACCTTATTTTATAGTGATTCTACCATTGCTCATCTCTGGTAATCGAGTGAAAAAAAAAATCAATGCATTTACCCTGGGATACCACTTGACTCCAGGTCATAAAAAACAGGCAAGCCATGAATGTTTAATTTAAAACTTCATCATACTGCAATTGCATGCGGGTAACGAGCTTTAAAGCAGTACAGAACATTTTCGCAGAGAGCGTAGATAGGTGCAATTGACAAATCTATTGGGTTTGTGAGTCTTAAATCCAACATGACCTCTGTTTTATACCATCAAACCCAATAAGTCATAACAGCAATGCTGAAAGCCTAACTTATTAAGGGGAGTAGCAGGTGTTTTACCATATAAGAACGTCATATTTTACATTACAACTTAATCCTTTCCTCCCCGAAGCCTGTTAGTTCCAAACTGTAGTGTTGCTCCTTGAGAAAAAGAGAACCGTAGACTGCCACACAGTACACTTGAAATCAAGAAACACGGTGAAGTTTCAAGAGCTCAGAAAACTTTATCTACATCCGATCAGAATTCTGAAAATGGTTAGCTTCGATATGATGGTAATGAACTCACACAGAATTTTTTATATTTAATTTGATATGTTGATATGCTGATTAAAACCAACAGATACATTGAGTTGAGGACTGACCTTTTGACAGATTTCATGACTACTTTACCAAATGCTACTGTCCTTCACAGAAATAAGGAAGCTTAAGTATTCTCCATGTGAGTTCAGCTCACATGGGGGGAACACTGGACAATTGGTTAGACAATTTTCCGATCATTGAGCTGCTTATCATACGGTCAAGCTATGGTAGAACCAACTTCCCCAGAACTCTGCTTCTCTGGGCAAGCTCACAAGAAAGTGGTTTCCATGGAACATGAAAAAGCACCTATATATTGCAGAGTTCCTCAAAGCTCAGGGGTTTGTTTCTTAAATGCCCACACTGTCCCGACATTTATACTCCTCTTCTATAATATACGTCCAACCATTTCTGGTTACAAGCCACCAAGATGCATCAGATTCCCTTTCTAGAGGTAAAACTGCTGCATAGTGCATACACCTTAATGAACCTCTAGCAGGCACCCCAAACAAATATATATATTAGTTTATCATGGAAAAAATTGAAGAAATAAATAACAATATTTTTTATAGTTACTATGTAGACATAGTGAAATATAACTTGTGATCTAATATCTAATTACAAATTTATTATATAATTTGTATAAATAATTAGTGCCTATCTACATATTAAAATTAAATGTATGTGGCTGTGAAGTTTATAATAAATGTGCTGCCAAATGTGAAAAGGCCAAAAAAAAGAAAAAGAAAAAGAAAATGTGGAACAGCCAAATGATGTTGGGCTGTATCTTTAAGGACATGGGAAGTGTAATCAAACACAGCTGGGTTCTATAAAATTCTGGGAGAAAAGGCTTATTTATCACTTTTTTGCTGTGTATTTTAGCTCACGTTTTCTTCCATAAGCTTCATTGGCAAGTAACTTTATTGAAAATTAAATGGGCCTGTGTCGGGGTATTATTTCGACAGCAGGTGTTCAATAAAATCTCGTGAATATACACAATAGCAGCGCTAAGCACATCTTTTGCATAGGCAATGCTTTTACTGTGAATAGAAAAAAAAAACCTAAAATAATCAGCTTGTCACTTGTTACACAGATATAAAATAACACAGACAAGAAACGTACTATGAGGAAAACAAATACGGTAATTTGGCTCCAAACTGCATCCGCCAAAAAAAAGTGCTGATTGGGAATTTGTTTTTAGCAATCAACAAAGTAAGAAATGCGTATGTCTGTCCTTAAAGTGGATGTGTCACTTTTTCCTAAAACCTACATTTTATAGTCCTGTACACTAAATACTAAATACAAGTATTTAATGATGTTTACATATCAAAATATGATATATATATGTATATATATATATATATATATATATTTATATATGTGTGTGTCTGTTTTAATGAAAACTCACATAATGTGTATACCGTGGGAAAAAAGTATTTCCTGTGTTTTTGGACCTGCATGATTATTTGTCCTATTAAGTTATCTCTCCCGTACTAAGTTGCTGTTTGTTGTTGAGCGGTCCAGGTTCACATGAGGCAAAGCAAGTGGTCTTCAGTACAGGACACAGATCAGATAGAGCTGGCCCTATTAGAGGGTGCTGTTAATTACTCGCATAATTTTGCTAATAGTTAAAGGGTAAAATTGTATAAGCAGCTTATGCTTTATCCAGGGAAACCTAGTTTCTTACATGGTTGGCGCTGATAAAGTTAAACGAAATAGGTCTGTTACATTACAACTTAGGTATGCTATAAGTAAAGACAGGGGTAGTTCCCCCTTAGCTTTTATGAGTGCTAGAAACCTTGCTATTGGGAACACTGGTGAACAATGAAAATGTTAATAGGGGATTTCATTATTTTAGATAAAAGTCAATTTTTGGTATTTTTCAGGATATGGATACCAGTAAGTGTTACTATGTAACTATTAAATGATATTAAACCCCTTACTGACCCCAAAGTCTCAGTATTCCCTGGATCAACCTGTTACACAAATATCAAATACCGTTGATACTTCCTCAAAACATAACCACTGTTTATTTAATGGCATCCACAGTATTGTAAATTGCTGCCTCCGCAGTCATACCCCAATACAATCAACAATATAAAGTTCATCAACGTGGTGATGCCTTGGTAGACTAGAGAACACGGAACACAACCTTAATGAGATATCTCTTATCGTAGCTCCGATACCTCCAAACATTTATTTATATAACATTTTCTTGTGACTTTTAGATCTGTAGAAGACATGTTCAGTCATACCAAGCTAACATCCTGAGGTCCTAGAAAAGAGGGACATCAGGAGCAGAAAAAGGGACAAGTACAGTCTCCAAACAGGTGCTGTACTCCTTAAGGGGAAAATAAATATTGTGTTACTTCAAATATATTATATTCTGTGTCATGCATCTCTTTTGACACTCTGTTGTCAACACTATGCCGTGCATTTATCGAGTAAAGCTACAACACAATGTCGTAAAACAAGTGCTTTTAGTTATCTGTTTTCAGTATCACATTCCACTAATCATCTCAGTTCAGTATCCCAGAGGTACTTATATTGTTAAAAACTGTAAAGCCGTGTCAGTATGTTCTGGAACCAATCCTGCTACTTAGCAGAGCCTTCCAGAATGACATGACAATCCTAAACATGGAACTCAATACAAAAGGGATGCCTACTGTATGGTCAAACAGCTGTCAAGCATAAAGCCACCGGTTGACTTATTGAATTACCACTGTGTCACTTTGTTCTTGTTCTTTAGGCAATGAAAAACACTTGCATGCTTCGTCCAAGAAGTAAATGAGATCAATGCTTAGCTGTTTCAAATGTAAAACTTCTGCTGAGCCTTGTCCATTGAAGAATATGCTGAGTGCATTCTTAAAATGAAATCTGGGGGCATCTCTTCATTTCATTGTATATTCATATAATACAACATAGATCGATACAGATACTGCACAATAGCCTAAAATGCAATACAAATAAATGTAACCTTGTTATTGACACTACTAGGCTACTACTAATAACAATTAACCTATTCAATATCACTGATCTATTATTTAAGGTGTTATTGAAAGCTGGTGGAGGTTTTCTTTTATATAGGTATTTACTATGTCACATAAAAAATGATATACAGAAATGACAAATTTTTTTAAACATGTTTATAAATTGTGGTATAGCAGAAGAAGAGGGACCTGTTCTTGCGATCTTGCAATCTATTAGTATAAAAAAGGTGGGGAGAGAGTGACAGGGTAGAAACGGAGCTCACTATGGACCAGTACATTTTTATTTCAGTTCTGGCTCATGACGTCATCAGGTTGTGATGCAAACAAAAAGTATAAGTAAAAAGAAAGATGTTATAGAACAGATACAATTGAGAAAATAACTCATATATTTGAAAAGAAAAAAAAATCCTTTTTTTGCTTACTTGTTGGGCAAATCTATTTTCTGTGTATGAGCATAAGATATAGGGAGGGATTTAATGCCTTCTTGTAAGAATATAATAAGTACGGAAGCAGCACAAAATAATTCTCACTGTTAAAAAAAAATGACAGAATTTTCAGATACTTTGTTAAATTCTAAAGCACAAGGACACGATACAGAGTAAAACTGACACTGCAGGTGAAGGTGCGCAATTTAATGAACATTCTTTTGAACATAGCTTTTGTGCTTTTTATTCCTTTTAGTGGTACTATTTTATTTGTTAAATAAAGGTGTCTTAAACAATAAGAACCAAAATATCTTCCTATACCAATTTACATCACATTCTTGCGTCATAATCATCATTGTCATCATCAATATTGTTAAGTCCCCTCCTCCTCACTAAAAATACTTCCTGGATTTTAACTGCAATCAAAACAATTAAAATTGCAGGAACGCAGGTTGGAAGGCTGAGGCTTTAATCCCTATTGATTTTAATAGGTGTTCTACTCGCATAAACTCTCAGATTTCATTTACTCTGAGTTGAGCTTGAAGAGAATGAACATTCTCATAGCACATGTCCATTGTACAGGTATTCTATAAAAAAAGGTATTTCTTAAAAAAAAAAATCAACTTTTATTTTATTAAGCTGTCCAAATCAACTGAAAGTGAAATGATCTATACAGAAGCATCCCACTTAATATGCACTTTTTAATATGCGTCTTTTTAAGTGCACCTAAAATGCACGGACCGTAGGAAGCTTGGACATAAACCGAGAACTAGCTCATTTTTTAACAAGAATAAAACCTACGTCACATGATTGGTTCTCATACAAGTTAAAAATAGGAGCTATTTTTCATGGTTCATATGGGGCTTTTCACTTTTTTTGTATATAAGTAACGCTGTGTGAGATCCAGGCATTCAAAGTTCTCTTAGTGGGAAGTTTAGACTTTGTATGCCAAGCCACAGAGCATGTTATTGATTATTGTTTCCCTCTCATTTGCTGCACCAGCTAAGGGTAAATCTAAGCATTTATGCGTCAGATGCAATAATCATTTTTTTTTATAAAAGACTGTACACCATATATTTAAGGTATTCTTTTCCTTAAAGTTACAAATTTGCTGTGAACTAAAAGAAGAATAACTAAAATAAGTAAAGAAGTAACTGATGAAAACCTGCAGCAATGTGTTACTATCGCAAAATATTTTTTCTAAAGCAACCCCAAGAAGCTATATGCATTATTATATTCTATTTGCATAATTCAGGGATTGCAACAGTATTTCTGTCTGGGGTGCTCTTAGGTCTAATTGGGTTGATGACCCACTTTTCTGGGTCTAAACCTTTATGCATTGCTAATGCGTATATAAACAAAGCATATGTGTTCAAGAATTGTGTGGATTGAAAAGTCTCTTGTAAAGTCTCAGTAGTGTCCTGTCCCCTAGTCACGTGTCTAACCACACCACAAAAACGCAAGTGTCCCTCTTCGCCGTTTGGAATTTTAGGAAGTATAGGTAAATGCTTCAATCCCAGTTCTAAAGAGGCTGGATGTTCTCACAAGTTCTTTGTAGAACCTTACTAATAATGCAACGGATCCTATGTTGTCACAGGGCTAACTCAAAAAGACACACTCCAACGATGTGCCAAATGGCTCAATAGAACCCTTGTATATACTGTTGCGGAACATGAGCATTATTCACATGTAAACACCGTAGCAACCCAAGTAAAAATAAACGTAAGCCCAAAAATCATCATGACGGAGGGCATCATTTCTTTCTGTTTCGTAGCGCCCTCTCATGTTCTTAAACGATGCTCACTTAGCATCAAAATCATTAGCTGATATAGGTTGACTTCTTACAAATGCACTTGTCAGCTCATTGTCCACTTTCTCTGCAACTGTCAACATTGCTCTCACTCAGTTCTGATCTTGTGTCGCTTTGCATAGAAAAGTGCTAAAGTTGATTCCCAGAGCAGTGGCAAATGTTTCTCCTTCAATACGTTTTGACATATTTGGCACAGATCTGATATCTGCAAACATTCTAGCGCTACGGCAAAATCATTCACAAAAAGAAAACCGGAAGGACTATTGCTTTCTTAATTTGTTTCGTTTACAGAACAGATAAATTATGTATCCAATGTATTTAGCCTTCTGTTCACTCGAGATGTAAGGTCAGCTGGCATTTTGTTTTGTTTTTGGATCCTGCTGAATTCTGGTTAAAGAATTCTTGAAAAGAATTACAAGTCCGCCATTTTTAGAATGGCTCACAACGGCAAATAGATATTCTTCTGATGTGATGGCTAGCTCATGTATTGCTATATTATTAATATTCAGCAGACGTTATTGCATATATAATCTGCCCCAAAAAAAGAAGTCACATTGGAAATAAACAGACCACGACTCTCAGATAAACCCTATCTGCCAATAATCATTCTTAGTTTCCAAGGTCTAAGACATTTTGATGAAATAAGAACCTGCTTTGGTAAAAGTATATGAGAAAATATGTATAAAAAATAAGAGAAAAAATATCTTCTCATTTTTCTTTCAACCTACCTCCTATATTATTTTCAATCCCAACCACTATGCTGAAAGGCAACCATTTACTACAACACGCTATTATTTTGTTTTGTAGGAATTGTCATACAAGTGTATCTGGGGTCTTTTGAGAGGTTGAAAAGGTCTGCTGGAAGACATCACAACATGCGTATAAATAATATGTTATGTATGAACCAAAACCAAGATCTGAAAACTAGACAATCTCTTTTATTATGAAACACTTGGTCAACAGAGTGGATGAAGACATTTACTAGAGCAAACATATACGTTTATAAATATTTATAACTATTCTTTTCTGCACATTTATAAGGGCAATGTTCCAATGTGCATTGAATTTCAAACAAACCCACAATGGAGGTTCTAGGTTTTTAAGGAACCTAAGTGAAAAGATTTACGGTCCCATCTTAAGTACAATTAATAAAAATTGATTATACAAAAAAGGAAGGACATAATTATAATGATCACACGTTTGAATAAAACACATTATAGGTCTGGGCGGCGTTTTAGACCATGGGGACCCTAAGCGATTGCTTAATCTGCTTATATTGTATCCCCTGTTGACCGAGTATGCCAGAACGTGTACATGGAAAACTACAAACACAATTACGGAGAAAATATAATGACACAACCGGCGTAGAGAAAAGAAAGCTTATCTTGAGAAATCTGCCAATTTTAGACAATCCAAAGGTTGTATTCTATTAATTTGTTTGTTTAATTATGCGGCTGTCTATTTAGGAGCAGGTTAATGCTTGCTATCTAGCTTAGTAGAAACTGTGAAATTAATGGAAAAGAAATATCAACAAATTGATCAAAATTACCTAATTGTCCAAAAATTTCAATTTCAGATAACTTAGAAAAAAAACCTATTTTAAGCCTGTTAATCAATTTACCCTCTTATTTGCATTTTTTTTTTTGTAATCTTTGAAAGCCACTTTAACCTTGTGTGCGATGTATTCCAGCCAATTGCAGATTCTTGTCAGTAATTCCTTGGACTTCCTTGTGTCTCGGAGGCACGTGCTGACATCTGTATTATAATGACAGTCCATTAATAAGCTATGCACGCCATTCTGTTCTTTTGTGATATTAAGTGCAGTCCAGACAGGCAACCGCTGCTATGATAACAGCTGGGGAAAATAACAGTGGTGTCTCTGTGTATTCGCCTGCCAGAAAAACGTTACACATCAAATATATGTCTAGGCCTCTCCCCGCATTACTGTTATCTGCAAGTGAATGATATAATAGTCCTGCCTTCAATAAATCCAACATCCACAACAACACCCATATTGGTATCACGGCATGCTTTTATAATGAGGAATTTTGCTTTGCTATCTGAAACAGATTAGACAAGGGGCACCCAAATTTTAACGAAAGCACAAAACTAACCATAAAAATGAATTACTTCTTGAATGGTTTTGTTCCAAAGATATTTACTGGGCTTCGATAGTGAAAAGCTATCATGTCTCCATTGTTGGTTTTGTCTAGGGCATTATTGTGGTTTTTTCTATTTACTACACGCCAAGCAATACGCACCCCTTTACAATTTAACCCCTTAATGACAAAGCCCTTACATGTACAGGCTCAAAATGCATTGTTTTCAATGGATTTAGGGACCACCCATTGTCCTTAAGGGGTTAAGTGGGGCAGTCAACACACAGATATACATAAATACCTAGAGACACATCAGGAGATGAGAACCCTGCCCATGAGCTTACCACCTAGCCTCATGCTACTTTTATACAAAGTTCCAGTCAGGAATGAAGGGCTTTTGAGGGCCCCGCTTGAGAGCTTACAATCTAAAGGAATAGTAGGGGTATTTGAAACAAAAGGAGGGGTGAAAAGAGGGAGTAGTAGCTATCTTGATAGTTGAGTGTCTCATTTCAATTAACATTTCCCCCCTTGCATATGCAAAACATTTTTTTTAGAATCCAAATGTAAGGGACAGGGCCGGACTGGGGACGACTAGGTGGCCCTGGCACTTTTGAGGTGGCTACCAAGTGATGTTAGTGGTGCTGCACGTTTTATACCCATGCAGTATGTGGCCAGACATATCTATCCAGCTGCCATACACTGCAGAAACTGATCTGCTGCTCCAGCGTGAGTATGGGTGCCGAAGGCAAGCTGCCTATAAGGCATGTAACTGATGACCAAATGACCAGTCTGGGCCTGGTAAAGGATCTCAGCAGAGAAGACTGGAAGCCAAAGATAGGCTTTTTTCAGCTACAAACAGATTATTAAGGCAAAATTAAGTGTCCTTTCTGTTCAATGAAGAAATAAAAAGAAAAATATATATATTTTTTAAAAAAGGTAAAAAAAAGTGCACCTTGTAAACCCACCCTGGAAATATAAAATAACTTTTTAACCCACAATCTAAAAGTTGTAAGGGTTATGGAAACAAAGTATAGTATGTAACAGAGCATTTGGCTTGCTGCAAGATTTAAACTTATGTATATGGGCTATTACTGTACTAGGGAATGTTGCTGAACATAAATTGTTTTTTTTTCTTTTGAAGTAGCGCCTAACCTGTTAAAGAAATCTTAACTAATCCTATCATTCTTACTAAATGATGGACTTTACATGGAAAAACTGTATCAAATGAAAACCTCACCTGTCATTGGAAAATCCATATACTGTGTGTGGGTGCATTAAACATGGAAAAAAGTAAATTGTTATTAAACATATGGCTAAAATCACTAAAAAAAGGGATATTTTTAGGGTGGAGTTTAAAAAGTTCATCTTAAAATCCCAGGCAGGGCTGATTATCAGATCAATGCAATAATTGCAGAATAGCAGCTTGAGTAAGAAAATTCTACAAACCTTTACAGAAATTGAGGGCTATATAAAACAACAGTAACGAGAGGCGGTTAGATTGTTAAAAAAAAATAAAAATAAAACATACACAAATTTGAAATAATTTTATATTATTTTTTGGGTGGTCTATTTTACTCGTTCTTGTTCTATGTTACTGAATGGGAAGAATGCGTCTGTGTTGCTAATAGGCGGTGTGCGGTCTGTAAAGTAACTTAGAAGTGCTTGGCTATCTGTAAAGGCACCAACGGGAGTTGTTAGAAAGTACTGATGGTACATTAAGTACTCGTTTAATATAATGATTCTGCTGTGCAAAACCACTCACAGAGGCACAAGGCTGCTGTGGCATGTATTGATCGTGTTGCACCGAATCAAAAGAGTAAAACTCAATTACATATCAGGGGGTACATTTAGTAAGAGTCTACTACGAATATGCTTCCTCTTCGCAACCTGATAAATCACCAAGCACGCCTCATTACAGAAATGAGCCATAGTTTTAAAAGTTTAGTGAAAGGCAGCGAGATATATCTTTGTTGGGTTTTTTTCCCGCCTTTAATTAGAATTGCTATTTTACAGCTTAAACGGCTTAACCGGTACTGAAATATGTATTATGTGATACTTTAAAGCCATGGGCCAGTGCATGACCTGACCCAAACTTGTTTTTCTTTTCCCCTGCAACAAATATCTTTCTCAATGTCTCAATAAGCTTAGCCCACTCGCTCTATTCATTCCCTGGCATGTACGAGAATCCACAACAATCCGAGAAAGACTTGTAAAAAAAGAATGGCCTTTATTAGCAGCATACTTCAAGAAAACTAAGATAAATCAACATTAATCCTCCTTCCAAAAAACAACAAAAAAAAAAGAACGGCGCAGCTCACAGCTGGCGGAATGATGGGCTACGGATTACGCAAACCTAATCTGCAATAAATTCAGGATGTGATCTCCTCTGACCTCATCAATGAAATCAACAAAAACGTAACTTTGTAAATCCTTCAGTCATTCTACAACAGGGCTATGCATAGCTCACCTTTACTTCTTTAAGGAACAAAAAAAATCACAAAAATTGTTTAATTGTTAAAATTAGCCGGCCAGGACGAAAAATAAAAAAGCTTTAGTGTAATTTAAAAAAAAAAGAAAAAAATAGAAAGAATAAGGGTTTCTGAGAGGACACACACAAATGCTTTCTTTCCTTTTATAAGAACCATTTTACACGTTAAGCTTTATCCTGTTACTTTCATTCAAATGCTAATTTGGAAAGAGATTAGTAAAAATCAGAGTTGTCAAGTACAGTAATGTGGTCTTTCTAAAGGAGAAAAAAAAGCCCAACTGATGCTTTTTTTTGGCACTGAATATTTACATAAAGCAGCCCAAGCTAACAAGTGTTTTATACAAATTGCCTGCAGAATATTCGTTTGGATGTATTCTTAAAATTATTTAACTACACGCGTGTACATGGAAGGTGGCAGCAGTCTTGAACAGCTTTACCAAACCGCTCCAGGATCCGGCTTGCAATATTTCAGTGACACTTAGGATGGTTTGTAGAGATTGGCAGTTTGCAATCACTGAATTCAGATTGGGGGGGATACTGCGATGTATTGCATGGATGAGGCTATACGTAGGGTACGTGATCCTCTCTGCCCCCAATGGTGGGACAATGGGGCAGCTAGATTGGGAAGCTGGACACTGCCTGAAGATCATGACTCCCCCATGGAAAAAAAGAGAGACTTGTGATGAGTCCCTTTAAATAACTGCAAAAAAACCTAAATAAACATTAAATTAAAGGTGACACTGAGTTATTATGTGCATTAAAATACATATGATGACCAGAATGTCCCTTTAAATAAAAGCATGTTGCCCAGGAACCTATATTGATGACATACCTATGCAGACATTATTTTATTACATAAAAACAATCATATAACGGAGATGTGTTTTTTTGTGCATGCTCCTGACACTACTCATTTTTTCCCAACAGCAATTACAAGTATCATGATTATGTAATTAAGGTAAAGCACAACTGACAAGAAATAAATTAATTGTAAAAATGACTTGTTAACATAACTACTTGATACACAAACACTAAACAGCGTCCTTGTAACATGAAAAATGATGCAAAATCACCATTTAGGAGCTCATGGAAAATGCATTAGTAGGACTGGTACCATGGGCAATCTCTTTATTATACCTGAAGGCAGGCAATCATACCAAAAAAAATATTTTTTTATCCGCAGGATTTTTTTTTCACTTGAGGCAAGCAGGTTGTGCTCACAAACAAGCGACTGAAACATCATTGTTTTAATGACTTCAGCATCACGGCTCAGGATTTCCTCTAGCGATAACAGTCTTGCTGCATACACGGCTTTACACTCTGTGGAATTTATATTTCTAGACACTAGACTTACGGATTGCTTGCTTTGGCTGCATATGATACACATAATGCATCTCTTCCATGGGATGGTTTATACAATATTTAATCTAATTTGCAGGCAACGGTAATGCCTATGATCCATATCTAAATGCGATCAGATTGTGTAATATAATTCATCAAAGATTAAGGACATTAAAAAAATTATAATTACACAGTTGCCATTCTTTGAAAGATGTATACATACTTATGATTCACAAATCCAGTGCTAAAGGCTTATCGGGGCAATTTTGGGGCATAATGATAAAACCCAGCAGGAAAATTCTACTAGTTGCTATGGTGACTACACCAACTATACAGCTTTGAACCAGAACCTTATGTGTTATTTCAGGATGAGGGTCGGTGGGTGTCTTACACCTTTTAGTTGACTAATTAGAGATGTGTTTCTGATTATCATGATCTATTCTTTATGTAGTTATACAAAAACAAAAAACGTAAGGAGACATAAATATGGCGGGCCCTTTGTATTAGATGTCACATTCTAAAGATAACCTGTCGCTGGTTCCATAACCTAATTGTGGTAGGGCTTAGTTTATACTTCAGACCAAGACATCCTAAAAAATGACACACGATGCATGCTGGCAATGACTTGTTAATAGACCATGTAAGTGTCCATGTTAAGGAAGGACAGTCCCTCGTCCCTCGTTATAGGAGCCCTGGCTATGTTCTACAGCCCTAAAGTCACAATAGTCTACAACAATGATCTCAATTAAACTGTGTGGATAAAATACTCCGTTACAGCATGTTAAGCAGTTGTAGCTATCAGCAGATCATATATAAAGACTGGTAAAGCCCACATTCTAGCTCTATCTCTAATCATACCTCCTACAACAAGAGTCACCTCTTTGGCCACGTGAGTCTGCCTTTTCTGGCTGTTACTGTGCACAGTTAGTCTAAAGCCAGAATAAGCTGGTGATCTGCAAGAAGCCTGCAAGGCACAGTGGCATTTAGACAAGGTCTAGGTTTTCTGGGTCAGGCTGCTAAGCTGAATTAGAAACCCTAAAGGTGAATTTAAATTAAAAAAAAAACAAAAAAAAAACTGCAGTGCAATTGTTACAGTATATAAAAGTGTTTACATAAAATGACTCCATGCTTGGAACCTCTTAAACTACATGAAAAAAATAATAATTTGGTGCTAAATTATTAAAATAAAAAAGGAAAACCCCAAAACAATGAAGGTAAAACATTAAGATAGCACTGATCTGCATCTAACGGTTCCTCATTATTATAAGAAAATAGTGGGAAGCAATAGCTTTATTGGATACCGTTGTTAACGTTTTCAGAAAGGTATCTGAAGCCGTTAAAGCAACACAGAAAACAAGACACATTTCCTGCAACTGTTTAGCTCAGAGGCCTGCCAAATGAAAGAACAATTGGCTCGGCATTAGAGCACATGGTCCATGGCTCCTGCTCAGATCACCAGACACAGATATGCTAATAGAGGCATGACATGTTGGACATAAACACGTTTACTGGAGCCAGTGTGGAAAGGCACACAAATGTGCTACACACCTGCACACAAACTTGGATCATAATCGGCATGAAAGTCAAGGAGCAATTTTAACCCATAGCTGATACGTACATAACAAATACAATCAAAAGTGAACGAACGATAAGCATCATGTGACTTGTAGTCATGAAATAGGTAGAGAGCTACTTGTACTTTACTTTTTAGATGACTTATTACCCATCTTTTGCTCCTCATACAATCAGAAATCCCTAGATATTTGGAAATGCCTACAAATTAAATTAACATTATATCTCTATAGCACCATCATGTTCCACAGCGCTGTACAATAGTTGAACAGGACGTACCAAGTAATATACAATATAACAATTTGACAGGCAAGGAGGGACCTGCTCAAGCAAGCTTACGATCCGGAAGATATATATGTATATAAAAACATATACAACTGGAAACACCAATTTTTTTAGACAATAAATTCAGGGATGGGTTAACAGATTGTAAACTACTGGTAATTACTGGAAATTTTGGAAACAGTGCTAGAAAACCTGCTGGAGGTCTATAACTAAAAAAAGGTATTTTAATTAGGATGACCACGTGTGTGATGCATGTACTCATACACGTGAACCAATTAATTATCCATCTCACACACAGCAGGGCAGCACTTTACCTGTGCTGGTCAGGAGTATGTGAAAATCATGCGTGCCCTGGATAACCTGGCCACCGTCATAACCTAATTGTAATGTAAAAATGTATCGAGCCCCTAAGCCTAAAAGTGCTTGCCTCCAAGAACAACTCAAATGACTCTCTATACTATACATATATACATGTGCCAAGACCACATTTTCCATATATGTTGCACAGAACCATTAGTGAATTGAGCCCTCAATCACATATATAATTAACACTTTAATCCCCAATGCAGAATTAATTTTTTTCTCCAATTTTAGGCTTAATCAGCAGGCTCAGATGTCTGCAAAGAATAATTGCCATGCTAACAGTAAGAACATAATTTTCTACACATTGAACATTTACAGACATTCCTTTAATTGGTTTCCTCTCTGTAAATGATTAAACCTCAACTTGCAAGCATATACAATTAAAATCATCTTTCTTGTGTGACTCTGATATCAAATACACTTGCAGCATAACTACTGCACGTGCATCATAGAGCCATTCTTCATCCAGTTCTGCTAATAGTTAAACTCAACGACTTTTGTGTTTAATTAGTGTGCTTTTAGTCAAGACTAGATTTAAGAGCCTCTTGCATCATTTCACAACTAAGAGCTGTGTTCTGCTCAATTTGTAAATGGGGATAACTTTCTATTGCTCCTCATATTTCACATTCCAGAAAACACCAGCTTTGTAAAATGAGCCCCTATTTATTTATTTATTTTTTTACCGTTTGCTTACTAAAATAAAGCGAAGGGAAGGAAAACGGATCAGAAAAAAAATAAAAATAAAAGTTGTTCACCAGAATGAAAATTCTAAATAATAATAATTTGCTAAAATTGGAAATAAAAAGTTGATTGGCATTAAAATAGACTTTTCAGGAGGAATAGGAAATAAATGTTCTGCTTTACGTTCTATGGATAAAAGTACAACATGTGGTTCTAATTTTTTTCCTGTTTTCCCTTTAGGGTAGTTTTGCAGCTCATTTCTCTTCTCTGTAAGGCGCTCGGTTTCTGTAGTTCACAGATCAGGTCCCTTTAATGATGATCTATTTATGTGTGTGTGCCTTTTTGGAAAAGGTCTTTAAACTGTCAAGGAAATGTCTTTCAAGATAAACCCCATGTGCCATGCCCATTAGTTTAACCTGACCTGATCTCCTGTTTTAAATAGTCACTACTGCAAAGAAAAAAAAAGAAAAAAGCTAACTCGAGCTCATTATAACACCCTATCTTCGTATCCATATATCTTAAGTGTTAAAAGGAATCATAACATAAGCTAGGTGTTGATCTTAAATGCTAGAATCAGAAGGCGGAAAGAACGTAGACGGGAATGAATCAGCCCTACATTAGTGTAATTCACTGTTCTTCTTTGGCCCTATCTGTAACAGCAATTTGAGTAGCCATCATTGGCTTTCTGGCCTGTGTGGTGAAACAGAGCCACTGAAGCACACACAATTCATGAAGGTTTGCCTCCAATAAAGGCCGAAATTGGATACTTGGTAAGATTAATTACCTAGATAGGGCCTTATAATGCAAGTCAAATGGGAAAGTAATTAAAGTGCACCTTCTGTGAAAAATATTCATTACGGGTGTATCAGGTGACAGATAAATCAAGAGGCATTTAAAAAGCTATAGGTTAACCGGCAGCAGGTCTCCCCCTTCCCTGGACCTCCAAAAGAAAGTAGTGATATTGAATTAGCTTCTCCAGCCCAGCTCCCTCAGAAGACAAAAGAGGAGATTGTAATGAAAACGGCAAGAAAGAGATACCAACACAATGGGATTGTGTCTAATGACAAAAAAAAAGTTAAACTAAAAGAGGAATCGGTCATGTGTCAGCTTTCTGATTTGTATCCAGGCCTACTATTTTACCTTAGGAGAGGAAGGTAGCGGTGAAAAGAAGGCAAGTGGAGAATTAATACATAATACTGGTCCCCTGGGTACAATTTCGGGAGATGAAAAAGGATGCTTTAGTAATCAAGTATGGTTATATATGAGAGTAAATCAAATAGCACAAGAAGTGTCTCACATCACCAGTACTAAATAAGCTCTTTAGATCCTGCATTAATGCTGTTCTGATGGCAGGGTTATTTACATCCCTAACTAATTATAAAAGACAGAGTTTTTATGTGGCAATAATTATTTTACTCACGGGAACACTGGCCGTAAGTAATAACACATTTTTTCCCCCCTATTTTGTTAGTTCCTTCGGATTGAAGAGAAATAGTTCAAGCACAGAAGCCGGAAAAAAACATTATTACTATTTTGACATCAAAAGGTGCATTAGGAGGGTGTGTATCAGAAGTACGTTAAGAACAGGGTCATGCTGACAGCACAGCAAACAGACCTTCCTACTGAATCTGTTGTAGAACATACTAGAATGTAGAATGACTGTGGCAAAGGCATACATATGTGGAATACTACATTGTAAAACATATTTGTTATGTTTTTGCATCATAATATGTAAGGAAAAATAAGATAATATGATAAGAATTAAATGCCTCTTTTCTGCTGGCAAAAAAAAAAGATTTTTAACCTTTCTCTTCATGCTACAAATGTAACACAACAAATTATAAATGACAAAACCTTTGTTTAAAGACTGGTAATTTATATGCTGAATAAGGCAAATGATCAAAATTATAGTAAGTACCATTAAATAATTACTATTTTGGATGTCAGAGAGGATAGCTTGCTTTATCCCTGAATGAAGCTGTAGAAGTCACGCACATTTGTCAGTGAAGTCTTAATGGAAAACACTATTGTCATTTTGACTACAATTGATAAATAATCAGTAAGCTAAATTAAAAAATCTGACTATAGTGCTCAGAGCCGGCCTTAGGTGTTCTGGCGCCCTGTGCGGACTACTCCTCTGGCGCCCCCCCATCCCAAAAAAAGAAAGGAATAAAAACTTGTAACAAAACCCAAATCACTATATACTACGCCAAACATTGATGTGGTGTAGGCCTACCACTTCATTGTCTGGCTTAGTAGTAGGGATGCACCGAAACGAATTCTGGACTGAAACCGAAAGTGCAGTATTTACCTGGCCAAAACCGAATATAACCCCCCCACACCATAAAAAAATCTAACACTTTTATTTAAGTTGTGTTATTTTGTATACGCAGTTTTTATATAAATGTATTTTGTTGCAAGCTCTTTGTTGCTGTACCTTTTGTGATTTTTAGCATACCTGTAATCGAATTAACCACGCAGTCACGCACCATTTCTACTGTGGAAAGTGAATGAATCCACATCCCCCCCCCGCAAAAGTATATTTGCACAGAACAACTACAGTTAAAATCCCTTTGTGATCATCTTTTCCTTTTCAATAATGAGCCTATGACAAACAAAAAATAAATAGATGTCACCCTACCATGCTGCTATTCTGTTCTTCGTAAAATAACAGAAGGTGATGCAGAACCGTAGCAAACACAGGGAATCTTTCTAAGGTGCTGAACAGGTTTTTTTTCTCATTGACTTAAGAAAACAACACCTGCCATTGGATTATAAGATACATACAAGGGACAATACAAAAGCTTCAGGAAAGTAAATGATCACAGGCGAAGCAATGACCCCGCTGTTGTTAAAACTCAATGATGCACGTCAACGAGGAAACTGATCTCTGTCGTTCCTTGCATGTTGCTTCTGGTTAGTTTACCCAAATCCAGGTTACAAAGGCAAACGGGTATTTTAAACTGTTAGTTCACAGTTCATAAAAATAACTTATTGAAAGTATAGTTATAGAACACTGCAATAAAGACTCTTTCATCTAAAACCGCTTTTGAAACAAGGAAGGAGTAAGACATATGACAAGGGAACACCTGTTCTCCTAACAAGACGAACAAAAAAATTGTTGTTGTAGCTTGGTGCATTTTGATTTCTGCTGTGAACAAATGTATAAAATATCTCAACTGGTTGCAAGAAATCAATATCCCAAAGTGGATGAGAAAAGCAAATATATTGATATAGGATGGGGCCTGCAGTGGGAAGGTTCAAGTGAAGTCCAAAATTCTAAATATTTGGTCATCTTGTCCACTATGAATTGAACATATTTGATTTGGGTTGGATTTTGATTAAGCATGTGAGCATAATAAATATTTGTAATTTTTCATCCTCATTTTTCATCCTCATTCTTGTTTTTTGTTCAGATGATGTCAGTTAAAGGATTTGCCGAAAACTTTGGTGTTTTTTTTGATGGTGAAAAATATGAACAACTATAGAAACAATAGCATTAATAACACTCCTAAATAACACTCCTAACTGACAGATAAATTATCAGTCAAGTAATTTCACTAATGCATACCAAATAAACCGATTTATATGAAGATACAACAAGAAGAAGGCAGAAAACAAGTCAATGAGCAAGAGACAAATGAAAAGCCAACTATGGCGACTGTGTAAATCAATGCTGTCCAACATTTCCTGGGATTGAGACAGCAATCATTATTTCCTTTTTAACAAACCATGGTGATATATATATATATATATATATATATATATATATATATATATATATATATATATATATATATATTTGATGTTACCTCACTGTGAGAAGATCATTATTATTTACCAGCATTTAATTAAAACTTATGTTTTGGCCACATAATTTGTCATAATTACTGGAAGGCTAGGCTTTACACCTAAAACATTTACATTTTTTAACATTAGCAATAACCTCACAAGATATTATATATTTTATTCCACAAGCATTGCTATTAAAAAATAGATAGTTCTTTAACTGATCCAAAAATTTAGATGTAACCAAAGCCTAGGAGATGCTCATAAGCAGTAACATTTCACTAGTGACCGCAATAGAGCTTAAATATCATCT
The DNA here is from genome assembly GCF_027358695.1 of Spea bombifrons. Classification (NCBI taxonomy): domain Eukaryota; kingdom Metazoa; phylum Chordata; class Amphibia; order Anura; family Pelobatidae; genus Spea; species Spea bombifrons. Next base: position 67,626,282 of record NC_071089.1, read on the forward strand.
AGCTTTGGAGGATGTTAGCATGTTGCTTAATTTACACCGACTGTACAGAACCTGTTCTAGGGGGAATAGCTGTTAATTTGTGAATCAAATCAAGTTAGCACAACACAACACTGATTCTATCACATTGTATCATTAAATTGCTTTTTTTCTTTAGGCTATCACTCTACTGAATGCGTGTCAGGTTTAGCATTGGCTTGACACAGAAGGTTATTTCAGATATACTTTCCAACCCCGAGCTCGTAGAGAGAAACTTCTATATGATGTGGACTCTAGGATGGGAAATTGATAAATGGGTGGTATGGCGCGAGGTGTTAAAGCACCAGATTTACACCATAGGAATTACCTCCGAAACAATTACCAGCCACTGTTGGCCTTCTGGAATTTTTCAAGCTTTTTCTTTCCTCACTGTATTCCACCATTTACTATACGAGCCTTCAGCTTATATTGTCTGGGTGGGTGCCTCATAGAACTATTAAATTATGGCAGTTACTCTGTATGGGGCGGTATTTGAGCCACAGTTTGTGACGGTAATCCGAAATTACTGGAGACTAAATAAAAAAAGCTTTTAAGCTTGTGAACAGGGCCCTCTTTACCGAATACATCGGTTTGTCTTAGTCTGTGAATTCTAGGTTTGTCATACCGTTTCAATGTATGTATTGTAAGGAGCCCTGCACGAACTATTGGCGCCATATAAATAAAAAAAATAATAATTATTGCAATGTACTACTTGATTTTTGAGGTGTTAGGTTCAAAACACAATTTCATTTAAAAAAAAAAAGAATTAAGTCCATCACTGTATGATTCTGTACTTAATGCAGAATGTGAATTCATTATTTTCAATAAAAAAAATAAAATAATAACACTAATACACATTCCATTATGACAGCATACCAAGACCTAATTCCACTATCCTGTTCAGATAAGGCACCGATATACAATTACAAAGAGTGTGCCAATTATTTTGTATTGACTGGCAATGGATAATGAAGAGTTAATCATCTTCAGACGGCTCTAATTTCTTTCAGATGTCACCTTCGCCTGTCCTTGTGGTCCCAAACTGTGTATCCCAATGTATATTTCTGTCACGTACTTTGTCACAAGACATATATCATCCTATCCAACTCACATCCGATTCATTTTACTGGCTAACAACAACTACCTCTCCCTCTGTGCCTGACCCACTGCTAAACAAAATACAGATTGCATGGCTAATTTCTTTCCCAGCATTTCACTTCTTAATTGCTGCCTTCTAGCCGCATACCTACTATGTGCCATCCAGAGATGCTACGAAAATGAATCTCCTCCATGTGAAAACATTTTTTTTTTTTAAACTTGTAATTGATGTATCTGAAACGTTAGATCTTGATTATGTTCTAGTATTTAGCCCTATTACTTGGATCACTTGTTTAAAGCTGTTAATGATCCATCTGGATCGATGCCTTTGCTTGTAGATATAATTTACTGCATTGTTACATTAGTGCAGATGTTTTGATAAATGGCTATGCTCCATTTCACGGGCTGGCTTTTCAAATCACATTTATGGAACTAGAAGCAAATGAAACAAATAAATATAATTATCCAGATCTGTGTGTGATGCTTGGCTGTAATCACTAACTAATTATTTTTCTTCTAATAGCTTTCCATGCATGAAAATACTTTTGCCATTTTAAAAGGAAAATAATGCAGAATAGACCTATGCCCCCCCAAAAAAAAAAACATCCAGCATTTGGTTAAGAATGCCAGAATATTAAAAGTGAGGGGACTTTAGTCTTACTTTTTTGTTACTTTTTTTTTTCAAAGTGACAAACTATTCTACCACACATTTCTGGCTGTTGATTCCTCATTCATAGGTTAGCGAATACATTCTAAAGGGCTTATGGGTGTCATAAGGATATAGTTAAACGCTATGATTTTTTTTTTATATGTATATTGTATGACGCCTTACTCTAAATAAGATAAGAAGGTTAGAATTATTGCCAAAATTCAATTACTGGTATATTTCAAAAACTGCAGCAGGCACCCGGGCAGACAAAGCGCCAAAGGTAAAACCAGTTTTGGCCAATGCTCTACTAATGGTGGAAAGCCAGATTCTATCATACGTTAGCTGTAACCTTCTCAGCCAAATTCCATTTTCTCCCATTCGGACACAAAGGTGTTTCCTCTTCAGGAAGCAAATAGTTTGGTAAAATTATTCAGTAGATTCTTTTTTTTTTTTTAGACACAAACATTTTCAATACAATATATTTTGAACTTAAAATCTGTTAATTGTCATTCATGGATAATCCAAGAAGAACATTTTTAAAATTTTCTATACATAATACATATTTCTATTATTTTGGCATTTTAAGTAATTGTACCAAAAATGATCTTAAAAATTATTTGGCCTCAGATTTGTCAAAATAATATAAATAGGTATATCCAGCAAAAAAGTATAACACACATTAATATAGTTCATTAATGTATATTTAATATACTAATATATTAATTATAAGTTTTGAAAACAGAAATATAAATCACTGGTTGCCTGATAAATGTTAAGTAGCACAATTCCATGTGTTTAAAATATTATTGTATTCAAATAATTATTTTATATTATTTTACTTACAATGGATAGAACCTAATAAAACTGTTTGACATATATGGTTTTTGAATAAATATTCTATTTCATGTTTTTATATTAAAAATAAAATTCTTGTTTTTTTATATCAAAAGTTATATTTAAGATAAATTTCCCATGACAAAAACTATGGTGATGTAAAAAGATTTTACAATTTACAAGTTGTATTTTGTATATCATCTGTGTCCTATTTTTTTTTGTAATCAGATTATTTTCATAAACAATTATTTATTGCAATTTTTGTCTCATTATAACAAAAAAGTGACAAACCCAAAATTCATTACAGCTGGATTTTGGGTTTCTCCAAAGTAAAGCTTTAAAACTAGGCAATATATTAAAACTATATAATTTTACTATTTCCAAATGCGGATTAGTGCTCATTTTTTTGTAACCATCCATACCAACCGAGGCATTTTCCCGCCAAAACACACAAACTCAGTTTATACATTCTCAACTTCACACTCATTAGCCTAGTATACATAATTCTAGGATGTAGCAGATTATGAAATAACTCTTTCTAAACAGCTTTTCGGATGATTATCAGGAGGGAAAATTGTACATGAGAAGAGCAATTAATAGTAAGGCGGTTGACCCAACTATCTAATGAGGAAAATGTTCACTAGAACTCGCAAAATTAAAAATGGATAAATGAATCCAGGAATATTATAAAAGCTTAGGTCTGTGCTTTCCGCACCATTAGGTAGAGTTTCTAACCAGCCACTGTTGACAAGGCCAATTTCACATGATTGATAGCTGCAAATGCAGTACCTTTTCACAAGGTAATAGGCAAGCGTCAGGAAGTCTGATATCTGTAGTGGGGAAGTGCATCTATATACGCAGTTCCAAGAAATAACGTTTGCATCCCCTGGTTTACAAGATTCAATTAAATAAGTAATCAGCATAGCAAAGGAATAAAGGGGACTGTCGAATATTTTCTTTAATACCACGCAGGGAAAGATAATCACATTTATTTTACGGTATAACAAGCAACGGCACTTTATGTGAACAATGGTAGATTAAGAGTTATAAGAGTTATATTAGATTACATAAAACGGAGCTGTGATTATTATTATTAAATGTTCATTTTTTTTAAATTATTCAGATGTATGTTTTCCAGCTCTTATATCCACTTAAAAACACAACCAGGGGATTTCCTGTACATTTTATTCTGAGTTGGGCATGATCAGTAAGCGAAGGTTGCACTGGGATCCTATTTTAGCCCATGCAGGAAACTTCTTGTTTCCTCCGCTCTGCCTACATTGTTTAGCAGACTACGCATGAGCATCTAGCGCTAGAAACTGTTTACCACCAATAAGGCTATTATCACAAATCTCATTTGGCAAGATGGCAGCTGAAATACAACTGAAAAGGTAATTAAGGAGAAGAATGCATAATCATTATATTGTACATAGGTAAATTACCAATCTGGAATTTGATGAAATAATGAATAGAAAAATAAGTAGATACATCCAATATAAGTAGTAGCTGAATCAGTAGCTATATTAGTAGTACAGGGTAATAACGGTATTTTTTGATCATTGATCCATTGTAAGATTAAATATGAACTAAGTGGATCATAATATACTGTATATGTCTAATAATATCTAATCTGAAATGTGAAAAAATGCATACCCTGATAACCTACAGAAGGACTTAATTATTGTGGGTCCATTAAGACCCATCTTTCTGTTAAAATTATCTGTCTATTAAATCACACACACAATAAAAACTGCTGCAATGACTTTTTTCATGTTAAGCGTGCTCACAATATTGAATTGGTTTTAGGGCGTAGCAAGGAAAACATACCTGCTTGACCAGTTGTAATACTGACAGCGGCAAACAGCCTTTGGGAACGACTCAGGTCTGAAACCCCGTTCACAGCTTCTACTTCAAACGTGTAATTAGCGTGAGCCACAAGGTCAACGATTGTGATGTAGGTATCAATTAATCCACTTTGCTGCGGTACGTATCCAACGGTGTTCCCACAGGTTACACATTCACCCTGCTCCCAGCTACATCTTTTGCATATAACTCGGTAGGTGACATCATTCCTTCCACCATTGTCAGCTGGAGGACTCCACTCCAGGGTCACTGTTGTCTGGTTAATATTGTAAATAAGGTTCTGTGGAGCAGATGGAGGTCCTTTTAAAGAGAAAACATGAAAATGGTTATAATTGATGTAAATTCTGGAACGTAATCACGAAAACCGAACTGCTGTACAATGAAACATCTGCAGGTGCGCTCAACTCCATCTCAAAACCTGCTTCATTTACCAGGAGGGACACTAAGACATTAGTTATGGAAGAAATGTTAGAAGCCCATGGGCTGGTAATGTAAAATAATGATATGCAGTTTAGGGAAATATGTAATAAAAACCTCTGCTTCGTGATGATTTCATTCCAGCTTATCAAGTGTGCTTAAATTATAGGTCTGCTTTGGGTTCACTACTCTTCACGAAAACAAATCCCTTAAATAATTATGCTCTCATTTCATTTTTAGAGCCTCTTATCCACAAGAGGTCATAATCTAAAACTAGAGGGTCTTAGATGCTATGTAAGGAAGTTCTGGTAGATAAGTGGAACAGCCTCCCAGCAGTGGTAGAGACTGCGGGGGGAATGTAAACATGCATGGGATACGCATAAGGCTATCCTAAGCCTACGACAAGACCAAGTACTGATTAAGGTCTTTAAAGCAGGAAAATGGGCAGACAAGATGAGTTCAATGGCTTTTATCTGTTATCCTTTGTATATTTCTTTGTTAACATGTGAGATAAATAATTAGAGCGAAAATACAACAGAATCAGTACAGAGCGTACTGTCTCACTAGAAATAGATGTGGTTTTTTTGCACATCATTCCTAATAACACCAAGATCTCTACTGAACTAAAAACATAGTTTTTACATACAAATTAATATTCATTTTCTGCTATAATAATTAATGCAGATGAAACAATATCTGTGCCTTATATGTATGCAGTGCAGTCAACAACATTCATTATATCATCTAGTGGAAAACAACATTTGAAAATAACCTAGGGACCTGTCAAGTTCTCTCAATTTCCTAAACATGTAGAATACGCAGCGCTAAAATAAGCTTTTTATCATAAGGGCATAATAGGAAGTCCTTCTTGAACTATGACCTTGACAATCCCCACGCAGCAGCAGGCATTGTACCCGGAACCACGAGGGCAAGATTGTGGATGACTTAGCATCCCTGGCATTTTTATGACGTACATGTGGACACGTTACACTTTTAAACACATACTTCAGGACCTAATCTGTCTCTGGGGTGGCATGTGACTCGATTGGTCACCAATCCACTGGGCATTTGCCTGCTGTGCCAGATGGCGAGTCCATCACTGGTACCAGCAGAGAATCATAGGAGACGTACTTCTGCAATAGTTCATGGGATCCTGTTAGCTACGCATTCTGTGCATTATATTTTCTGTCTGTGGTCCAGATTCCTGCAATGATTCTAATTCAAATCTACACGTTATAATTATTAAACTGTATTTTTGTGTATATAACTGTTATTTTCATTTCTGATTTTCAGACTGTGTCTGAAACTTTTTCACCGCAGAAAAGAAATCACTTTCCATTATTTTTCCTCTGTGGTAATTGAATTTCAGTTCCTTTATTTTCAGAAATATAACAACCCAGGCATACAAATTATTTCTTAGAATGGTTTTATCAAATTAATCTACCTTTAAAGAAAGAAAAAAAAACGGTGCTGCCAATGCCATTTTGTATGGAAAGAAATAAATGAAAGGAAAACACAGTAACATGTTCCAAATAGCTTGAATATGTTCTTAGAGATAACATTCCACTACAGCATGTTCAGCTTTTTCACCAATATAGACATTCTAAACGTTTTGTTTTTTTTAACCTTTTTTGAAAAATGCCAATTCATGTTTACCATTTTACAGTATACATTTATTTATGGTTATATCTATCTTTTATGTATGATGTTTAATGTTTTTTTTTCTCAATAGAAGCACTTTCTTGACACTGACTGCTTCAAGCAGCCAATCAATGGAAAGAACAGTCACATCATGGAGGAGGGATGCTGCGGCATATTAAAGAACTCACGGAGAGGGTGTTGCCCCATTAAATGTGGTGCCGGAAGTCTAGCAGAATGTTGACCCCGCCAACTCATAGGGTCACAAATATTCTGGATATACAGCACTTGCTTTATATCTGGCAGGAGTCCAAATCTGAAATCTTGGGCAGTTCAATAACTTCGGCATCCTTATTTAGTGTTGTGCCAAATATTGGCAAATATGTCAGATAACATTAAAAGTATGATAAAAGTATTGAACATTTGCCCCATCTTAAAATGGAGAACTCACTTGTACATGCAGTATATGGTTCATCGGAGAAAGCTCTGTAGTAGCCATCTTCACAGTCACAGAGGGGTGATCCTTCCCTGTCCGAGAAGCTGTGTGCAGGACATCTGGAGCACTGTAAATCTTGAGAAGATGATTTGTAGAAGCCACGACCACATGCTAACAAGAAAATAAGATAAAAATACCATCAGTATATATTCAAATTTACCTTTACAGCCACTGCAAAATATCAAGAAGAATCCCTTAGAAACGATCCAATAAAAGCCTACAAAAACTGCCTATTTCATTGTGGTTCATGATGAAAATCAGGCTCTGTAAAGCAGAGTAAAATGTAAACCATGCCTGAAGACTTTAAGGTCTCGAGGAAGCTGACCAGATTCTGAGAATTAAAGCTTTCTAAATGAGGCTTTAGGATAAAGCCTAACCATTGCATATAGACTGGTGTCACTATTGGTGTATTGAGTGTATAACACATCACTCTTCTCCCACAAAACATGATGTCATGTCACAAAAATCACACAAAACAGGCACTATGCGTGCAAATCAGGGCACAGCACTAGACTGAAAATTATGTTGTGTGTAAATCCCCGAAAGGCTTCGTAGCACCAACCTGTCTAACTAAATTGTGCCAGCAAATAAATGCCTGTGGAAGTGCTATTAAATATATGCAAAATGGTTCAGTTTTCCATCAACATTAATACTGGGTTTGATGCTAGAGACATTTTCAGCCATTTGTAGGTTTGAAAAAGTGTTTTTGGCTGGGGGGGCAAGAAAGCCAAGTAGGCCCCCTGCCACTTCATGTAGGTCATGGAGCTCTGTCTTGAACACTTTTTGAAAATGGTACAAGCTGCCATACTACTACTGCTTAGTCTTGCGTCATTGTTCCCCCTACCATAATGGAGTACACTGGTTGGATTGGGCTGGTGGCAATTGCCCCTGTCCCCAATGCCAGCCAACCCCTGCTTGCCACATAACTTGTACACAACCAAACGTTCTACATTTGGCTGAGGAAATTGGCTATAATGTATTCAGCCCCTATATCTTGTTCCCTTAGAAACCATTCTCTGTTTTACCAGAGGTATTTCATTAACACACAAAGCTAACACTGTTAGTAGCCATATATTATACCTCACTGTAATACAGATTTAGATATGCCACAAAGAAGCTTCAGCTTTAAATGCTACAGTTCAACAAAAGCAAACCGCATTATCACTGTGGCAGACGGCCAAAGAGGGGCACAATAGGTATAAAATTCATGAAGGGTTTATCCGTCTGATTGATGTCCCCTTCTGTAAGGAAATCCATTGTCAAAGTAGTAGTAAAGGGAATTTGTGGTGACTCATGCGCAGAGCATTTCGCGAAGCTTAGACAATAACCACAAAGTTATTTGGCTTTTATTATATTTTTGATTAAGACGTTAACAACATGCACATTACCATGCATTCTCTAGAGGTCTCGATGCATGTTTCACTGCCAAATCCGAAAACAGTGAAAATGGAGTGATCATGTTGCCCGTAAAAGGAGTTATTTAAAGCAAGTAGGTCTGGGTACTGCTACAATGTAGGATTTGCTTGCTATTTCAGTACATGTATATGGATTTATTTTCCTTTGATTATTTTTTCCGTGTCACCAAAACTGGTAAAACGAAGAGTTCAAAGAGAATCTAAATAGCATCAACACACAACCGCGAAAAACAGCTCCAGTCACAAATATCGGGAGTATGTATAAAGTCGAGGTTAACATGCAAAGGCGCGTTTTCCGCAGGTACATCTATATTTTCCACTGCAATAAAGGTGTCTTACATGATAAACGAATTTTAGGCATTGTTAATCTTGTTTCAGGATAAAAAAATGTCCCTAGAGAGGCATGCCTAAATAAGAGATGGCGGTGCCCCGAACACTTACATTTTATTCTGCTTTCAAAGTTAGCCTTTAAATCACGGTTGGGATGTCTTTGCATCTATTTTACTAGCTCACACAGTATCACCTTCTGTCATTATAATAAAAGGAAGACATTAAAATGTATGATGACAGCAGGTAACCATAAACCAACAGAGTAGACCCATTTGATCTATACCTAAAGGCTCACTTTTATAGTCTCTTTAGAGCAGGCCAACTCATATCCCAAACATTTCTGAATGCCTTTAAAATGTTTACCCAGATTTTATAGTAGTATACTTTTTCAAATCCTGCATCTTGCAATTGAGTAAAACTTACAAAAAAAATGAAAGATTTTAATAAGCAATAAGCAGATTAAAATAAGCAATATTCATGCATGACAAAACTGCTTGTTTTGCCACATTTTGTCACAGATTTAATTCCCGAGACAAAATACCTCATTATTTTAAACCATATATCTTGAAATCAGATTGACAAGTAAAAACATAAGCTATAGGTATGTTTAATATATGAATTTGTTTATATGAAAAGCAGTTAAAGTTCTCTATTAAGTCTTCCTCCTTGAATTACCAAGACCTCTATTAAGGATAGGCAAATGCCTGCTAACTATTTATTATTATTATTATTATTATTACTGATATTACTGATATATCTTTTATTTATATAGCACCAACAATTTACGCAGCGCTTCTTACAATGTATATACTGAAAGGGTTTGACAAAACTAAAGTTGACAGACTAGGACCACACATTAAGATGGCCCTGCTCGTAATCTTCACTTGCAACGCTGCCATATGCAGGTTTCTGTTCCATAGCCTTTTCGCAAACTAACTGTAAGGCACCTACCTTAATCAGCTCCCGGCCGTCCTCTTCTCTCCCCCGGCAGAAACGCCGGCACCGCAGACTGGAACATGAAGCAGCCGCTCGCGCACGCGGCCGCTTCATGAATATTTATGAAGCTGACCGCCGGCTGGATTCCGCTGCGTCGCTATGGCGACGCAGGACGCGATCACGTCCCGGACGTCGGGGAACGCCCCCCCGGGCTATTTAAACCTCGAGCACAGTACACACAGTGCTCAGTTATACTGGTTCTGTCCGTATTACGTGAGCTCCCCCGTATCCTATATATATACATATATATTTACCTTGTTCCTGATCTCCCGGTATCCGACCCTGATCTACTAAACGGCTTCCTGTGTTTCTCTGGTTTCCTGACCCCGGCTCTCCCTGCTACTACGTTTACCTCTGGCATCCTGACCTTGGCTATCCTACCCGACTACGTTTACCTCTGGCATCCCGACCTTGGCTATCCTACCCGACTACGTGTACCTCTGGCATCCCGACCTTGGCTATCCAACCCGACTACGTGTACCTCTGACCACTCGTGCTTACAGCCACACCACCAAGTGCCCTGTTACCCTCACCAGGCCCCTTGCGTGTGTTCTGTTCTGAGCAAGTGTGTTCCAGTCCTGCATATCGGATTCCTTCTGGTAAGACCAATCTTACAGAATAACTGAGCCCCGACATGGAATCCGCAGGAATTTCGGATGCTCTTGCAGCAATCGCTGGACAGATTACTGCACTTACTCGCTCCTTCCAGGACCTCCAAGCCAGCCATGCGCATATGCAGCATCAGCTTCATGAACTTCAAACTAACCCTCCTGGCCCTGGGGAACCATCTCCTGCTCCCGCTCCACTTCCACCAATGGAGGGGGCCTTTGCTGCTGCTGCTACTCCGGAACCCAAGGCTATTCTTCCCGAGCGCTTCTCAGGAGACAGAGCTAGTTATCGTACCTTCATGACGTCCTGCCAAATCCTGTTCTCTCTCCAACCCAGAACCTATGCCTCCGATCATGTGAAGGTACGAACTGTGATTTCTCTACTATCAGGGGAACCACAGATCTGGGCTCACCATCTACTACGCACCAATAATCCAGTCCTGAACTCATGGGCCGAGTTCAGCCACGCTATGGACACTTTATTTGACGATCCTTTTCGCACTACCTCTGCTCATGCTGCCATACGTGCTTTACGTCAAGGGAAGAGGCCAGTAGAGGAATACGTGACGGAATTCCGAAGCTTGGCCATGGAAAGCAAGTGGAACGAACCAGCACTGTTAGATCAGTTCCGTCTGGGTTTGGCTGAGGGATTGAAGGATGAACTGGCTCGCGTGGGCATTCCTGATTCCTTAGAAGACCTCATACACCTGGTCATACAGCTTGACCGCAGATTTCGGGAACGACGCCTGGAACGCGCAGCTTCAGCCATTCCTACCCCGAGACGCCACTTCCCTCCTACGGTTCATACTGCTCCTACGGTTCCTACCGGTCCTCCTCTCCAGTTTCCAGCGATCATGCCCCCTCCAGAAGAACCTATGCAGATCGGAGTGGCACGTGGCCCACTATCAGAAGCCGAGAAGGCCCGTCGTCGGAGGAACAATCTGTGTCTTTACTGTGGTGAACCAGGACATCTGATATCTACCTGTCCACGACGCCCTCCCAGGGGTAAGCCTGCACATGATAAAGTTTGCCTTAGTTCCTTCCCTAAGGGCGGTTCTCCTCACCTGTACATCTCCTTGTTTTTACAGTGGATCAATAATTCTACCACCGTTTCTGCTATCATTGATTCTGGAGCCAGCAGTTGCTTCATGGACCAGGACTTTGCCAAGCAACTGCATATACCAACTTTAATTAAACCAGCTCCTATACATATACAAGTGGTCGACGGGTCTCCCCTGTCTACTGGACCCGTTACACACGAAACATCACCACTTCATGCTCTATTGGGGAATAATCATACGGAATACTTGAACTTTGACCTTATTCCGTCACCCATGTTTCCAGTAATTCTTGGCCTACCCTGGCTAAGACTCCATAATCCTACAATTGATTGGTCCAAGGGGACCCTCTCCTTCCAATCCCTGTTTTGCCGCAATCAATGCCGGACAGACCACCCTACACTCCTATTGCTTCCTGATTGTTCGCCTCCTCCTCCTGATCCACGTATTCCTAAACAATATGCAGAGTTCCGTGATGTTTTTGACAAGAAGGGAGCCGATACACTTCCTCAAAGGACTTATGACTGTCCCATTGATCTCCTCCCTGGCGCTCCCATCCCATTCGGCAGGATATTCCCATTATCAGAACCTGAATTACAGCACCTTAAGGACTATATCCAAGAAAATATAGCTAAAGGGTTCATCCGACCGTCCACTTCTCCAGCAGGCGCAGGAATCTTTTTTGTAGAAAAAAAAGATGGGAGTCTGCGACCATGTGTAGACTATCGGGAACTAAATAAGATCACCATTAAAAACAGATATCCGTTACCTCTCATTCCTGAACTCCTGGATCGACTCAAAACTGCGCGGATCTTTTCCAAGATTGATCTCCGAGGGGCTTATAATTTGGTCCGCATACGTAAAGGAGACGAGTGGAAGACCGCCTTCCGAAGTCGATATGGACATTTCGAATATCTCGTCATGCCCTTTGGGCTCTGCAATGCCCCTGCTACCTTCCAACATTTTTTAAATGACGTCTTTCGGGATTATCTGGATGTTTTTATGGTGGTCTATCTGGACGATATCCTCATATTCTCGTCAAACCTGTCCGATCACCGCGACCAGGTCAAAATGGTTCTCGACCGTCTACGCACACATCACCTTTATGCGAAGCTGGAGAAATGCCAATTTGAAGCTGATCAGGTAGAATTCCTGGGATTCATCATTACACCTGGAAACCTACAGATGGATCCTAAAAAGGTGTCAGCTATTTTGGAGTGGCCAGTACCTTCTGATAAAAAAGGAGTTCAACGTTTTATTGGCTTTGCGAACTACTATCGCAAATTTATTAGAAACTTCTCTCATGTTATCGCACCCATCACCAAGTTGACTCGTCAATACTCCCGTTTTGCCTGGACACCGGAAGCGCAGAATGCGTTCGACGCTCTCAAACAACACTTCACCACTGCTCCCATCCTTATTCAACCCATGGTGGCGGAACCGTTCCATTTGGAGGTGGATGCTTCGGATCTTGCGGTAGGAGCAGTTCTGTCCCAACGACATGGGGAGAAACAAAATTTGCATCCTGTGGCCTACTACTCGCGTAAACTCACCCCGGCCGAGATGAACTATAGTGTGGGGGACAGAGAACTACTGGCCATCAAACAGGCTCTGGACACCTGGCGTCATCTGCTGGAAGGGACTCAACATCCAGTAACGGTATATACCGACCACCGGAACCTGGAGTATCTTCGCTCCGCACGGCGACTATGCCCCAGGCAGGCTCGGTGGGCTCTCTTCTTCACAAGATTCAACCTACATATTACGTATCGCCCTGGATCCCGCAATACCAAAGCAGACGCCTTGTCTCGGTTACCTACTGTATCGAGTTGTCCCGAGACTCAACCGGATACTATTCTTCCTTCCAGTCTCTTCCTCACACATCAACCATCTCTCATGGACTTTATTCGCTCCTTATCCCGCAGAACCGTAGTTCCGAGAACTAATCCTCCTGTTCGTCGTACCCGAAACTTATTATACTACCGTGATAAGATATTTGTACCGACCCCGGCCCGTTTAAAGGTTCTACAAGCATGCCACGATTCTCTCCTCTCCGGACATGGGGGCATTAAAAAGACTACAGACCTCGTTCGACGTCAATTCTGGTGGCCTTCGCTAGACCAAGATGTGACCTCGTTTGTCCGTTCATGTACCACCTGCGCTCGTACCAAGACCCTACGTAGAAAACCAACGGGCCTTCTCCGCCCATTACCTATTCCTTCGGTTCCCTGGTCTAAAATCTCTATGGACTTTATTGTCGATCTACCACCTTCCAAGAAACACGACACAATTATGGTGGTGATCGATAGATTCACCAAAATGGCACATTTTATTCCCACAATTGGCATTCCTTCCGCTTCCACCACAGCCACCTTGTTCCTGGATACAGTGTTCCGGCTTCATGGATTACCACGAACTATCACTTCAGACCGTGGAGTACAATTCACATCTCGTTTCTGGAAGGTGTTCTGCCGCAAGCTGCACATTCGTCCCACTCTGTCCACGGCCTTTCATCCACAAACCAACGGTCAGACCGAGCGTCTCAATCAAATATTAGAGCATTACTTAAGATGTTACACCACGCACCTTCAGAATGATTGGCTCCAATTTCTCCCTTCCGCAGAATTCACCTACAACAATCAAACACAGCGATCTATAAAGATGTCTCCATTCTTCGCAAACTATGGTTACCACCCTATTATGATTCCAGGTCTGCCAACCGAACCTACGATTTCCGGGACCTCGGATCGAGTCACCGTGCTAACAAGACAATTTCAAGTCCTGAAGCAAAACTTAATCAAGGCCAGAAAGGCCTACAAATTATATGCAGATCGCCATCGTTCCAGTCCCCCTACTTACCATTGTGGCGACAAAGTTTGGCTGTCCACCAGTCATTTGCGTTTACAGATCCCTTCCAAGAAACTGGGACCTAAGTTCATTGGCCCATACAGTATCACGAAAATCATCAACCCAGTGACAGTGCAATTGAAACTTCCCTCTACCTGTCGGATTCATCCGGTTTTCCACGTGTCGCTAGTCAAACCTTGGGTGGCCAATCCTTTTCCCGACCGGGTACCTCCTCCTCCTGCACCAGTGGTCATCGACGGGGTTGAAGAATACGTGGTACAAAAAGTGGTAGATTCCAGGATCCGTCGAGGGCACCTAGAATACCTTATACAATGGAAGGGATATAGCCCAGAAGAAAGGACCTGGGAACCGGCAAGTCAAGTTCATGCTCCATTATGTGTTCAGAAGTTTCATAAACTGCATCCTCTCAAGCCAGGCCATCCTCGCCCCCGGAGGTCGCGTCTTGCGGGGGGATCCTGTAAGGCACCTACCTTAATCAGCTCCCGGCCGTCCTCTTCTCTCCCCCGGCAGAAACGCCGGCACCGCAGACTGGAACATGAAGCAGCCGCTCGCGCACGCGGCCGCTTCATGAATATTTATGAAGCTGACCGCCGGCTGGATTCCGCTGCGTCGCTATGGCGACGCAGGACGCGATCACGTCCCGGACGTCGGGGAACGCCCCCCCGGGCTATTTAAACCTCGAGCACAGTACACACAGTGCTCAGTTATACTGGTTCTGTCCGTATTACGTGAGCTCCCCCGTATCCTATATATATACATATATATTTACCTTGTTCCTGATCTCCCGGTATCCGACCCTGATCTACTAAACGGCTTCCTGTGTTTCTCTGGTTTCCTGACCCCGGCTCTCCCTGCTACTACGTTTACCTCTGGCATCCTGACCTTGGCTATCCTACCCGACTACGTTTACCTCTGGCATCCCGACCTTGGCTATCCTACCCGACTACGTGTACCTCTGGCATCCCGACCTTGGCTATCCAACCCGACTACGTGTACCTCTGACCACTCGTGCTTACAGCCACACCACCAAGTGCCCTGTTACCCTCACCAGGCCCCTTGCGTGTGTTCTGTTCTGAGCAAGTGTGTTCCAGTCCTGCATATCGGATTCCTTCTGGTAAGACCAATCTTACACTAACGTAATTTTGGTACCAGGAAAGCATTTCTTAAATTGAATAAACTGATTTACAGTCACACAGATACGATGCGGAATACTAAGAAATCCTATCAAAGGTTACACAACGTAGCAGATGAATTTTAACCAAACAGAACTCATGTCAAATTAAATGATATGCTGGAAATGTCAAAGCAATAATGTCACCTGTGAAATGTCATTTATTCTTTAAAATTAACATGTAAAAAAATGCCATAAGCTTCTGGTATTTTATATTTCCCATGTAAATTCATACAGTCTTGTATTTGAGATGTTTGAGAAGACACCTGGGAACAAAACCGACACTGATGAGAATGTGAGTGAGGTTTGCATACTATGCAACATTCATGTGTTGGTTAAGCCTCCTTCATTTTACTTTTACTGACTGGGGTCGATTAAAAGGTAATTTTAGAAGAAAAATTACCAGTGCCCCTAAAGATCTGCCATTTGACGTGCTTTGTAGCAGATTTGTAAGGTTTAGTTATTTTTTTTGCTCCTAATTTGGTTCATGTATCAATAAAGTATGGCTATGAACCAAAAAAGGTAAAACTAGCTAAAGCACGATAAAATAGAAATGTAAGAGTCTGATTGTATTTGCAGAAGTAAACGGTGTATTAGAATTTTAATGTATTCGGTCTGAAAAGCAGAATATGCCAGATTTATCAGCCAGGAGTAGAGACAGCCTAAATTGACTAAATGTCACCGTAGGACAGTGTTTGGGTTCCAGTGATCATCAATCAATGGGGTTAAATATAAGGAGAGAGGTTACATTGAACCACATGGGGGGGGTTCTAAAATAGAGAGATATGTAGGCAGCTCGGATGGTCTGGACATCTTTAGATGAAGTCCAATGGAGTTTTTTAAGAGATGTTTTGCTAAAGGCAGTAGAACACTGTATTAAACTTGTTAGTAAGACTAAAAGAAAAAAGGAACCACCGTGGCACTCCATAGATGTGACGAATATACTGAAGGAGAAGAGAGCTTTTAGGAACTGTAAACACACTCAGAATGAGGAAGATGGGTGAAAAAATAAAGCTAAGCTTATTGAGGCAAAGCGCATTATTAGATGCGTCAAAACAAACACTGAGGAGAAAATTGCCAGGTTTACAAAAACGGAGATAAAACTTTGTATAGGTGAAAGAAGAAAACATAAACCAGGAATAATTAAACTAAATACAAATAAAGGGAGTTATATAAATGAGCATAGTCGATTTTTATACTTATGTTCTGTTTTTAACAGAAGGAGGAAGATGAAGGTGTGGGACCCTTGTTAGATAAGAGAAATAGGGTGGCATGTGACACAGAGGAAGAAGTTCTACTTGAACTCTTCAAAGTAAAAACAAACAAATCCATGGGATGTGATGGGATACATCCAAAATTATTAAAAGAGCTTCGAAGTGTCCTGGCCAAACCGAGCTGTTGATATAGGTATCTAGATTTCAATAAGAAAAAGAGAGGGGAGATGCAATAGAAACGTTTAGCAAAGTACAGGAGGCAAGCTGTATGAAAGGAGGAGCAATGTCAGAACAAGAGGTCATAGTGTAAAACTAGAGGGTCAGGGGCTTAGGGGTAATTTAAGGAACGTCTACATTACTGAGTAGTAGATAACTGGAACAGTCTCCCAGCAAAGTGGTGAAGGGTAAGACAGCGAGGAAATTTAAAAGGGCATGGGATAAAGCTATCCTCACTATGGAACCTGACCAAGAACAGGATAAGGGTTTGCATCCTTTACATCAGACTAGATGGGACAAATGGTTCTTAAACGCTTAAATCCACCTTTTCAAAATGTAAAAACAAAAATTTAGATTTTTTTCCTTTAACCCCTTAAGGACCGGGCTCATTTTTCGTTTTCTACCCTGTGGGACCGAGGCTGTTTTGACACTTTTGTGGTGCTTGTGTTCAGGTGTAATTTTCTCCTCACCCATTTAGTGTACCCACATAAGTTATATATTGTTTTTTTCAGGACAAGATGGGCTTTCTTCAGATACCATTATCTTGATCGTATCATCTTATTTACTATAAAAAAAATAAAAAAAACATGGTGAAAAATTGAAAAAAAAGACATTTTATGACTTTTATTTGAAAAATATTTTACTCACCTAAAAAAGCAAGTAAAAAAACTAGCTAAATAGATTCTACTACTTGTCCTGAGTTTAGAGATACCCAATGTTTTTATGTTTTTTTGCTGTTTTTTGTAAGTTATAGGGCAATAAGTACAAGCAGCGTTTTATGATTTCCAAATCTTTTTTAACAAATCTGGTCATTCTGCCTCCATCTCCTCTTTGGAATATCTTTGAAGCCGGTTAACTAAATTTAACCCATTCAAACCATATATTTTAGAAAACTAGACACCCCAGGGTATTCCGAATGCTGTTATTTTAACCCTTTCCATGCACCAATTATAGAACTACACTTTGTCAAACTTTGTAATAGTAATTTTTTTCACACAAATTGTACTTTAGTTATAGATATACAGGTTCTGGTATATGTCACTGTCAAACAACCCCCCAATATGTGTTCAGGAACATCTCCTGAGTGCAGTGATACCCGACATGCATGGGTTTGTCGGGTTGTTTCAGATTTAAAATGCCACATTTGGGAAGTGCGCTTTTTTTCTCCATTTTGGTCAGTCTGTACCTATGCCCTATCTGTGAGCTAGGCCACTCCAATTTACCCCATCAGCCATTTTTTTTATATATTAGACACCCCTTGGGTATTTGAACTGTTTTTATTTTAACTCTTTGAGATTTTTGAGAAATTTTAGCACTTGCTCAAAATAATAAACTTTATTTTTTTATTTTTTTTTATTTTTTTAATACTTTTTTTATATTTTTTTTTTACACATTTTGCTGGTACTGGATGGTTCATCTAGTGACATCACTGCATAATTATTTTTAAATGTTAGCACATTTTTTTTTTTATTTTTTCCATTTTTTTTTTTTTTTGAATATTTTACTAATCACATAGTGATTAGAAAGCTGGGCTCCATTGACTTGCATGGTTGAATGCAGTACCTGTATTCAACCAGCAAGTGGAGCCAGTTCTCTAGAGGGTCTGGAGACCCTCTAGCGAACTTTTTCGTCTCTCTTGTTTTATTTCCCGGGCCGCCGCCATCTTACTTGATGGCGAAGATCACCGGCAGCTGCGGCTGTGACCGCTCTCCGGAGCGGTCACAGCCCACCTAAAGGTAAGTGTTTGGTGTCGCTGGATGCCTCCTGATCGAGGCATTCCAGCGACACCATTTAAGTTTAGGAGGCGATCGTTGATCGCCTCCTAAACGCTTTTAAAACGGGCGTCCGCCGCCATACAATGTATGGCGGCTGGTGACGCCCCGGGGAGGGGCCAGACATGGCCCCCGATGCCGATCTCGGCCTTGCTGAATGCCTCGACATCGAGGCATTGCAGCGAGGCCGTTTAAGCGAAGAAAGTGATCCTTGATCACTTTCTAAGCTTATTTAACTTTTTGACGGTTCAGGACCGTCAAAGGTCATTTAGTGACCTTCTTGTCATGACGGTCCTGAACCGGCAAAGGTCGCGAAGGGGTTAATAAAGTAGCTTTATACGAGAGAAAAAAACAAATCTAATGAAAAAAAATATGGAGAAGTTATGATTTAATGCTTCAAACAGCACTCAGCAGCTAATTTATGGTAAACTGAAATCCTTAGTTAATGCAAAATTACTGTGACACACAGTCAAGTCCATT
Organism: Spea bombifrons; assembly: GCF_027358695.1. NCBI lineage: Eukaryota > Metazoa > Chordata > Amphibia > Anura > Pelobatidae > Spea > Spea bombifrons. The sequence goes on from NC_071089.1 coordinate 67,645,420, forward strand.
TCAACCCAGGTGCCAAGATGATGACCGATAAAACATCAAATGTTACACATATTTGCTACATCATGCATATTTATAGCCAAACTAATTAAATGCAGCTATCATTTTCCCATGAAAATGGATGTCATGTATAATAAAATATTGCTTTTTCCAACCTGCGCATCATGTAAATTTAAGTTCTCAAAGGAGATCTTCACACGTCCGATACATAAAAATAGAAAGTGTATAAAATAAAAGGATATACCGGCTGCTTATTGACAAAAACAAAAAGGTATACAATGTATTCAAAACAGCATATCCTTATTCTTCAATAATTCTACATATGACTCACTTTAAGCATCCCATTGTGAGTGTTGAATTTTAAATGATTTGCAGAATAATGTTGCTGTAAAAACTAATGTCTAACTGGAGAGCAGTATTTCATCTGTATGTTTGAAAATGGTCACTGCACGCTATTAATGCGTAGCGGTCTAAAGTGGACTTGTCAGAGAAAAGCAACTTTCCATTAATTAAAAGAGAAGAAACACAAGTTCACTTACAGTACAGGTGCGCATAAACACAACAGCTTTTGCATATGTTTAAAAATAGATTGCTCAATCATTAATATTCATTCATTGTAAAGCGGTCCCTCACACTTCTCTGCATTGTGCTCACAAAAAAGAAGCTTGCCTTCCAACCTTCCAACATTTGACGTGCCCAAAATGTGACATCTTCATTGGGAAGTGTTTAGAGAGTGGGTTGTGGCTAGAGGCAGGTCTGTGTTTAAGGACCATGCACATACCCAACTAATTTGCTGTGTGATGAGGAGGAACAACGGGATGTGATGTCAATGCCCCGTGTGAGAGCTAAGATTGAGGTCTATGCTGGAAAAAACTGACCTCAATCAAGTTTATAGCTTGGTGGGCTGGTCATGGGAGATTATCTGGTCCCGTTACTTGCCCATGATGCCCCTGCCCACAAAAGCAGGACAAAGGGGCACCTTGATGGAATGATGCTTCTCATGCTTCTGTTAAGCAATATGTATATTGCCTGTGAATGAGACTAAATCATACGGAAGGGCATCCACTAATAACTCCCAGCACTTTCTTAGGGATGCTGTGGGAGGAAAGTGAGTTGCAGCTGATTCTGGCTGTTCCGTCATTTTTCCCGTTCTCCTTCAAGTTTTCTTGCTATGTTTACAACCTATTTTAGGGTGTTTATTCACTAAAGGGAGAGCTAGCAGGAGAGTTTGTGGGAGAGCGGTGACTAGCATTTTGACTCCTGGCACGAAAGTAATGTTTGGTTAGGACCACTTGCTGCCCAGGTCCTGCCTACTCTCCACCCATTCCTACCTAATATCTGCCTGCTTCCCACCCCTTTAAAATCTAACTGGGGCTGGCCCGGCTCCTGGTCATGGCTACCCCTGTCCTCTGATGAAAGTCACCAACCCATAAGGTGGAGCTCTGGGCAGTTAACCTTAAGACATTGCCAAGTATGTCTATCTGACTTCTACATAAACATTTAGAAAAATCTAAATTATGTTTGGTAGGTATGAGTCTTTTCTTGTGTTCAATAGCTCTTGGGGTCACAATTACAAATCTCTCAAAAGTCCTAGTTCGGGAACTCCTCCACATAGCTACAACACTTTCCCCTTTTGTGAGGAGCCAATGAAGCTGTAAAAACCCCTATCTCAGGTCCCATGTGGCCACCTCTCGAAGCTGCTAAGCAGAGCACTGCCAAGTAGTGCTTCTATTAAGGCCCTGCCTCTGACCTCTTGTTTGGAAGTATATGAATAGAGGACAAAATATGTCTGATAACTAAGTTATTCAATTAGCTACGTTAATTTTTTTTGTCATTTTTTACATACACCCCGTTATTCTGCATCATGTTTCTCGAGGTACTCATACTATATGTAACTTACAAAATAAATGTGCTATACATGTTTAAAGAAATAATTTTGTCCGTTATGGATATCGCCTGCCATATTACACGTTCTGAGATTTATTACCACTTTTATTTGTAAACAGTGGAGGAAGGATGATTGAAAAAGAGAGAGCGAGGTGACAAGATCTAGAGGATTTACCTGGGGTGTAATTAGTTTTGATGTTTTATGACCGGCTGAGAAAGGGAAAGGAACAAACAGAGAGCTTTTTATAAGGAACAATTACAAGCACGGAAAAAAGAGCGCATATGGTAAACCTTAAGAAGCAAAGGCCTAGAATTCGCAATGTGAGCTTTCAAATATTCCTGTCATGTTAGTGTCTTCTCTGCTATAATTCAGTAGTGAAAACACAGCTTGCAGCAGCCGTACTCCCACTGTCAGTGTTTCTGACCTCATCTGGAATGGACAGGTCCAGAATCTTTTATTTAAATCATATTGACAGCTCCACAGTGGGAGTAATTACAACAATCAGACTCTATTCGAGACCTCCTGTGTCACATGCACTACAATTTCTCACACTGAAAATGAAAAGCAGGTGAAATATTGCATTTTGAAATTAACAAACCAAACCTACATGCATTAAAGGCCCGCTATTAAAAAGAAGCAAACTAAAGTACGCATTCTGTCCTTAATAACACCTTTGCAAATCAGTGATGAAATATGTTTGTTAGTGGCACAGAATCTGAATAGAATATGAAAGAGGAGAGAGACTCAGGAAAGTCTTCACCCATACACTCCCAGTCAAATCCATTGAGTTCCCATTTATCATAATCAGGCTTCTTGGGGAACCACAGCTCAATTGGCCCAATTTAAACTACAGATGTCTATGCTTAGCCGGCATAAACCTTTGTAGTATGCCTCCATGGTGCTCAACCTTCTGAGGCACACTCCTGGAATATGATGTCACAACTCCATCTCCACGAGGTAGGTCCCATTAATACATCAAGGCAGTAAACACCAATCATTTCATAAAGATTTACCACTGGGTATAAGTCCAGCTTTTAAATAATTCTGTACCACATGTGCACCATCTAAGGATGGAATTAGGCGTACTTGGGATACGCTTTACTTCTTCTCCCTTTGTGAGTACAGGTTGGTTCTTAAACTTATACTGTGATATGATCCATATCTGGCAATTTCACCACATCAAATCTGTATTTACAATTACAATCCACTCCACAGTACAAATGGAATATTTCTCAATAACTGGATTTCATGCAATATTTAAAGAATATGACATTGTGGGCTATCCTATAAGTTTTGGTGGGTTTTATAGCCTTTGAATTCATGTCTGCTTACGATGGAGAGTAGCACAAAGGCACCACAATTACAGTTTCCCTCCTCTAAAAAAAAAGCAACATGTTGGAAGTTATTACATATTTATTCTACAATTTTAGCAATGGTGTCCAAAGTGGTTTTCCAGCATTTGGTGCTATTGTTATGCATCTGTAAAAAATAAATAGTTTTTTTCTTAAATACAAAAAAAAACAAACAAAAAAAACAAAGGTTTCTTTGTGCGACCATCCCCTTCTGGAAAACATCTGCAGTAATTGCATTTTGTTTTTCTAATGAATGCGATGCTTTATCTGTATTAAGTGCCTTGCAGCGCTTGCTTTTTATCTAACTAGTTGTTTCCCTAGTAACCACTTTGTCGTTGCATTTTTGTGTCCTTTAGCAATTTTAACTCTAATGTTCATGACCCATCATACTCTTTATAGATAAATGTTTGTCTGAGAAAGCTAAACAATATTTCCACTTCAACTGTATAGTAGTGTTGCTGTTTTTGATGCCTTCGGTGCTAACTAGTCAATGGAGAGTTTGAATCTTTTTTGGGGTGGGATCAAATCACATCTATGGATGCTTGAACATGATAAGAAATGCTCATCTCATAAAACTAGGAATAACATCTCTAAAGTAGCAATTAGTTTAGTTTAGGTGGAGTTGCACCTTTAAAATAGCACAGAGGGCTTTTCATAAAGAGCTGCCTAGCAGTGCATTGTTTGCTCTGAAAAGGACTTAGTCTTGAAAAGGACTTAGTCTTGATGAATCCAGTGGTGTCACTATGGTTGGTGTCATCCAGTACGGTAACGGTAACCATATCTGGACTATCCAGGCTTCGCCCAGACACTACAGGGAAACTAAGGAAACTCCTCGCTCGCTTCTCCTTCAACAACTGCATGTGTCCTATGGTGTCAGCAGGACCACCGGCTGACATCTACGGGACCTTCTACCCGCATCCTGCAAGAAGGGCTCTGGGTAGCTGGAGGCAGAAAGTTCCCAGGCTTGACGGTAACTTATGGTGTCACCCCCATGAACCTCCTTCTGTACCAGACCATAAAGAATCTTTAGTAATGTTTTTTTGTACAAATGAATTGTAATTACTGTGTATCACTCAATGGCAATACTAGTGATATTAACTGAAAAAAACAAAATGTACACATTTAAATTACAATACCATATGAATGATTATAATCAGTTGCAAGATACTTTTCCAGAGCAAAGAAAACTAAACATTTAATTTGTGCAAAAAACATGTACATTATAAATAACGTAACAAAACCATCATATTGGCATCTTATAGCATAAGAGAAAAAATACATAAATGGAGATTCTCAGATTTTTGTTACTACCAAATTTAATAAAATACATAATAACATATTATACAATTATAATATAATTGTTGTGGTTTGTTACATCAGATTGCAAAACAACCCTATATTCTTTAACACTTCCTTCCAGAGTTACATAGTTTTTGATTTAAGTTTTGAATAGTGATACATAATTGAATATACGCGAAGTAAGGTACAGCAATAATGAGATGAGTGATGTAGAGGACTGCTGTGTGAAGTGGAACGTAAATGACAGGCCAATGAGCCAAAGAATTGTGTGTATGCCAGCATTGATAACAGTGATTTATATAAAGCATTGAAAGACAATTAAAAGAAGCAAACACACAAAACATACTGTATGTTTTGCACGCCTGCTTCTTTTAATTGTCTCTCAATGTTTAAAATGTTACATATATTTATGGCTTTATTCATGAATTGACAAGAGAATTTCAAAATTTCCTTTCGGCCAAAGTAGAAGAATTGGAAAAATTATCTCAATCATCTAAGTGGGAGAATTTTGCCAACTCGACTACTTTGTCCTTACGTTGGAAATTCCCTTGTCAATACCCTAGAATTCCCTCTTTTGTGAATTTTGATAAATGTTACCCCAGTCCATCCTCAGAATAAAGGGAATTGCATTACATCAATCCTTTGAGCGGATATCTGCTAATTACACCAGGATAGGATACAGGCATATAGGGATTTGGGTCAAGAGAAGATATGGATTTGCTCTGGGCCTTTTATCATGTTATGTGATTGCTATATTAAGAAGCAAATTTGCTTGTTTTTGAAAGTGTTGCGTAATGGAAAAAAGTGTAGTTTTCTCATTAATTTATAAACACTTTCTAAGCTAAATTAAACTTTTTTTAAATAGATATTGCTTGTAGATTACTAAAATAAAAATCACAGTTTTCCCTTTCTTTCAAGACAAATAATACTACATAGGGGGTTGTCTGGTTCTCTTAGAGCAAACAAAAATAGAAAAAAAGGAATCTCTTTCTTTGGAAAAACAATTACACAGAGGTACCATTACTATAACTATATGAACAACTATGGTAGTAATACAGCCATCAACCATTGTTGTTAAAAGTATGAAAGAATTTGGGGTTCTTTTACACCAGTTGGTAGATTGCACCATTTGGTGGCCTAGTGTGAATTTTTAATGTAGCCCTTTTTCGTTATCGATTTCTGTGCCACTTCTTGAGCCTTACATTTTTTTGATTAGTATCTCGCTCCTCCTCTTACTGCCTGTTTTTTGTTCAGAAAGTCAGAGAGACAGACTCCACTCCGCTCTGGGAGTGGTTACTGCCCAGTTACAAGACTACACCACGTCCCAGCGCGCGGGCATCATCACGTTGTGTCAACTCTGATTGGTCGCATCAGCGCAATAGCTTAAACCTCTGATTGCAGGACATTGTCCTATAAGGAGAAAAGACAGCTCCATCGGTGCAGGGACAGCAGCGTCGGGGATCACTCCCACTAATGGTGTCACCAATCTCTGTCTACCCCCCTAGTCACACCACTGGATGAATCCCATTAATTGCAGGCTGATGTCATTAATGGAAAGAGACAGTTTAAATTACTGGACGTTAGGCAACATGAACGGACAATCAGAAAATGTATTTAACTGTTCAAAGCCTCTAGAGTGCTGAACTGCAGTGTAAAGACACATCCATATTTAGACACAAATTTTGTGAATTAAATATTTCCTAATGTACATTTTAGAATTCATAAGTACACACAAAGATTCAACTATGCTTTAATGTGTTCAATTTCGCTAGATTCTAATGGCTTGGGGTGACACATGCTATTAGTTAGCAGCGTAATATGCAGAGACCTTATGTGCGCTGCCTGAAAAAGGAGTACAAAAGCCTCATAATTATTTAATGTTTCAGTTTTTTAATGAACTACTTAAACTTAATTTTATGTCAATGGTATTTGCCAGTAATATGCCTTAAAAGCCATTAATTCTGACTCCTTTAATTAGCATCCCAACCTACTCAAATAACAGAAACTACCAAGGACTGGTGGAAGTGAACTTCTGGCTTCTTTTCGCTCAGAAGTTATCAATGTGTTTTAAGAGCATGAAGAAATCCGATGGGTAGCTAGAAACAATCCTAAGACACACTGTTCCACTCTTCCTAACGCAAAATGCTTCCATGTGTGAAATCAATGTTTTTTTGCTACACTTGAGTTATTAGACAAAGAGTACTTTCCTTTTAATAAGCCTCTTTTAGAGGTCAAGTATTACAAATGTAAGAGCATGTAATAAGGTGGTTACATTACAATTTAAGCATCAAAGTCGAGGGCCTTGTGTTCGCGAGAAATAATGATGTGAAACTCACTGCAGAATTGACAAGCTCAACTGTAATCGTTTAACGGATACTAAGTAATGTTCTAAACAGGCAGTTACGTGGCTTAATTTATTAAATTATTTTGTGAACGTCATGCAAGCAAACCACTGTAGGTAGAAACTAATTGCTGGAGATGTATGAACACATGGGTGGTAAATATAGCCTTTTTTCTATATTTATTATTATTGGTGTATGTGAATAGATAAAGGCAATCATTATGTAAAGATTTAGCGAAATAAAAGCACTGGGTATCTTAATCATATATAAAACCTGAATATAATTTAAACAGAACAAAGAAATCAGTCTAGTGTACAATCTCCACTTAGTCCAGAAAGTCATCAGTGTGAGAGATCTGACTCACTTAGTCAAACCTCACCCCTCAATGATATATATATATATATATATATATATATATATATAAAATCATAAAATACTCCAAGTGTTTAGAAAACACAATTTATGCTAAGATATCATGACAGTACTGCAACTTCAACATCATCCATGAACATGTCGTTTAAAGGCAAGTAACACACTTAACCTTCTGTGTTTTTGCAAAAAGGCTTCAATGCCATAATTGTATATATAGCATAGGGCAATTGTCTTAATGAACGCACAGTGTCTCCCTATGATTTATCAATTAAGTATGGTTTATATTTGAGAAAGCAAGACCTCCAGTTCTCCATGATAAGTCAAGTGGAATTAAGAAATTGTTTCAGGCGAATAAAATAGCATGCTTATTACCAGGAATATTCCAGGCCTATCTTTAAGTTAAATGCATATTGATGTCTATTTTCCGTGAGCTTCAATGCACTTTACTTAAAGTGCGGAAACTTTTTGAACGTTAATGGTATATATACTTACAATCTGAACTGTTATGTTTTGCTAGCATACATAGGTCAGCTTCCATCGACTTCAACCGGAATGCTACTAACTATGTAGAAGCAGGGCCGGCCCAAGACAAAATGCCGCCTGGGGCAAAGTTTAAAATGCCGCCCCCCCCATTATCTACCCTTCCTCTCCCTGCCGCCCCCCCATTATCTACCCTTCCTCTCCCCCTCCCCCCGTGAGTCTCCCTGCTCGGTCTCGGTGCCGGCTTATAAGGCTGAGCGCCGGAAATGACGTCACTTCCGGCACTCAACATTACAAGCCGGCACTGAGACCGAGCTAGAGGGCTCGCAGAGGAGAGAGAGAGGGGCGCCGACCGAGTACTGACAACTTGGTAAGATAAAACCACTCGGCGCCCCTCTCTCTCTCTCTCTTCTCGGTTTAAAAAAAAAAAAAAAAGGGCTTGGAGCGGCAAAGTGCGGCCCCTTCAAAAGTGCCGCCTGGAGCGGTTGCCCCACTCGGCTCCATTGTCGGGCCGGCCCTGTGTAGAAGAGTTGACGCTTCCAAAGGGGGAGTTAAATAAAACACATTTAATAAAAGACATCTTACTTTCAAGCTCCAGTTACTAAAGAATACATGTATTTATTTGCATGCAGTACAACATGCTCTAAAACCTAAATTGATTGTTCCTTTAAGACTTGTGTTTAATGTATCCAGTGCTATAGTCTCAGTTCTGTCAGCCTTTTTGGCACATTCTGGGGAATATGTGCTCCGGCAGAAGCCCACAGCAAAACCATTTGGAGACTGATAATCCTGTACAGCGCACAATAAAATAGATGATACTGGTAATATTTTCTGATGAATAATGTGTCTTTTTTTAATTGTAACTTTAAGTTTATAATTGTAAAGCGCCTTATGAAATAATCAGCTTCATTTTACGTCCGGCAAGGGATGAAATTATCAGCTGCGGTATTTAGCTGCATGGATTCTTTTTACAATGTTTGTGTGTTTGAAAAGCTATTGATAACAGCTTACATTTCATGAAAGTTCTATAAAGATATAGTTGCAATTTGGAGATACTTGCTTATGTTGAAAGCAACGAGAACACTGAATATTATCAGTCCAGCTTGTTTTTTTTTTTTTTAACAACTTTTACAGAAGCCTAATTGCTAACAAAAGTAAATCTGAATGTAGAAAAAGGAGAATATTTTAATATAAGGAATATGGCACAATTTATGTTGCAAATGATGTACAAAGTAATGAAACAACATCAACATATCAAAACACATCCAGCTGATTTTATATCAGCTTTTTATTAAAATTAGTAAAACAAAAACTGGCAGCATTATTGTAACCCTTAGCATAATATTACAGTTCTAATATTGTATAATACAGTCATTTTTATACTTTTTGGTAATTTCTTAGCTAGAACATTCTTCTTTGATAGCCATAGTGATATACTGTCCAACTTCGGTAGAGTTTAAAGAATATATGGTATCCCTCTATGGTTGGCCAATAAATGACCTGCTACACTCTTATACTTTGGCATCATGCCGGCATGTGTATCCCGCAGGTCACATACTAAAGGATGGGATCAGCCTCATGAGCAGCATGGGAGGTGCATCAAGCAATGGTTTTATCAGCTTTCAACTAGGTTTTTCCATCAAGGTCATCATGGCATTATGGCCTCCATCTAGTGAGGAAAGGGTATGCAAGGGACCTCAGTAACTTATAGTACATAATTGATGTATTCATTTAATAGCCTCTGATATTAACCATTTATTAACAACTGTCCTTCTAAATTCTAGTCTTAAGTAAAAAAAAAAACATTATCTGGAGATTTATTACTTAGTGCCTTTCTGGAACAGCATACATGATGAAGAATGTTTTTTAGGACCCCATCTTAGTTTGCAAGGAACATTAGTTGTTGACTATCCATGATGAGATACGTTGAAAAATTATTTCCTAATATTAAAAAAAAATTATTTTAGGGGACCACCTTGTTAAATGTTCAGACCATTCCAGCAATGGCCTATATCGGTCATAGTTATTCTTGCCATCACAATCCTTATTTAAAGCATTAATGAAGCTTGTGCTTTTTTACTTGTGGCAGGGCAAGCATTACCTGGTCAATTCCCTGGGTCCTAAAGTTATCTCCCTTCTCCATATCTACCATATACCCTATAGCACCATCATATGCCATAGCGCTGTACAACGAGTAGGTCAGAGATAACAGTATATGGAGGAATAATAATAAAGATAGCGATAAGAGTCTTTCCTTGTGGTATATGCACTACTTAATATGTACATTATGTATTTCAACCTGTAAGCACCCTTAAAAGGGTTTATTTTGTATGTAAAATATTAAAAAAATTAATTTGGGAAAAGTGACAGATCCACTTTAACTGTACTGTGCATCTGTCTGATCAAATACAAGAACACATGCTTGAAATGATGAAGCATAGCTTACCATGTCATTTATTTTCTTTTTTTATGGTTAAATAATAATGGTACCAACATTGGAAAAATAACATCACTGACTTCAGTCAAGGACAGTAAATGCTGAATGCCATAGCGCCGTCTCTACTGTAATGCGGATATATGCTGTGTAATACAGATTCTTTCTCATTCCTCAACACTTACCCATTCATTTCCTTTCTCGTGTCAATGTTCCATTTGCCTGCTTTTTGAAACCTTCAGCATTTTCTAGCTCTCTGTTTTCTATGCTTATTAAACCAGATGTACACAATGGAATGAAAATCTCAAGTGTTTGCCTCTGTGCAGTGGAAATAAATTGAATTTTCTCCCATTTGTTAATGTTAGTATGTCTGTAATGTGTCTTAATTGTATAAAGAATTAGGCGTTGCATCACTCCTCCTGCCCTCTCCTTTTTTATTAGATGTGCTAGTAATTATACATGCAAATTCAGCATCTTTGCAATCTCAAATCCAGATAATGTTTTGTAATTAAGATAATGCAGTATTTTTACTTGAGGCAGATTGCAAAGGATGTCAGGAGTGTAGACATAGTATTTGTAGTTCCAACTTCACATGAAGGTTGAAATAGCATTACATATAGATTCAGTTTATTAGTGCATTATTTTTTCTGATTTCAACACGTTTTTTTTTATTATTATTATTTTTAAAGGGACATACCTGTGTCCCAGGACGCCTCCAGAACAATAAATGCTCATGGCATATATAAGGACCTTTATATGCATTTATTAGGGGGAAGCTGCAGTTGCAGATCTACATAAGATGTAGAGCATATGATGGCTGGAGTGTCTGTTTAAATACACACAGCAGAAATATATGGCATATGTACCATTGATCAATACAACATGGCACAGTTCCCAAACTTGGGCTCAAGTGAGTTCATTGTAAATTGTACATAAAGCTAACCTCAGCAGCAAAAGCAGCTCTTGACTTTAGATTCTGGGCAAAGTATTTCCTAGGAATTTGGATTCAACCAAGTGAAACTCAAATCGTTTGGCAAATTTAAATTCAAACAAGAAGTCAATCAAGAAAGCATGTTCATGTCAAAAATTGTCTTTTTAAAATAATTAATAAACTGATTGCAGTGGTATCTTCTAATAAAAGATTTAGCAAACATTAAACAATGGTCACATCTGTTGCAGCTATCCTTTCAGTGATTACTCTCGCGATCACAAGAATTATTTGAGAGAAAATAGCCATTGTATAACAGGAGCAACCAAAAAGACTGTGCATGTACTGGAATATACAGGTGATCCCAGAAAAATAAAAAACAATTATATATATATATATATATATATATATAAATTAATTTAAAGTTGATTTAAGGAAATATGAGTTGAAACAATTAAAATAACAGCTACAAATTGAGGAATATTTAATTACCTTATCCCGGATGAGAACCGACACAGAAGGAGTTTAGACACATTTTCAAAAGAAATACTGATGACTCTACTGCCTATCACAATAGAATATTATTTTAATGCGTCTGTAAGGAAACGGCAAGGCTGAAATCAGAGCTGCTGGTAAGTATAGGTAATACGATCACCAACAAAGCTCTGAATGAAAAAAAAAGAGTTAAAAGGTATACAGCCCTTTCATTCCTTTCAGAATCACCCTATTATTCAAGTGTCCTACCAACCTGGCCACCGATTACTACTGTAAGCCTGAAGACAAACAGTTCATTCACTGGCTAATTCCTAAACGACAATAAACTCCCTGCTGAGAAGGGGTTGGCATTAACATGGCATTACTGTATACTGGCATTAAACCAGTATATTATCTTTTTTCCTACAAACCTTACCTTATTGTTTAGAACATCCCTATATTTTTTTCTGGCCGTTCTGTAAAATATGAGTAATGCACAAAGAAAAGTGCTGTTTAAAATTGAAAACTGCTGACTACATTACTTTTCTGTGTAAAAATACAACGGCATATTTAAAATATTTATAATATTAAACTGTACAGCTGCTGATATATGCATAGAAAAATAAAAATAATAATAATAATAATAATAATAATGATAAATTGTAATTAATTTACTTCATAGGGGAAAGTGCATTAAAAAAAAACCTAACACTATTAAAAATCACTCTAACCTTAAGATGTGACACTGTTACTAAATCATGAGAGAACGACACATGGTTTCTCTCAGGAAATTAGAGTTTCCAAATGCCATCATTTTCATTTAATGAACCTTTTCACTTGATTGAATACTATATATACAGATCATGACGTAATTAATCCTGGAGCTAAGATTTACACAGGGAGTCTGTTGGCTGCAGTGAATGCATCTACTGAAAATTACAGCATTCCTCTTTTAACAGCCTTGCACATTTATACCAAATTACATAAATTTACCATAATAACTGCATTAAATGAGTTATGTGAAGCAGAAAGGACTCGCATATTATAAATGTACAACTAACTGTTTGGCAAGGAAGCAAGCATAAAACCAAGGGGCGAGGGGAATTACTAAAAGCATCCCACTGATCTCAATCTCTTTAAAACAATGCTTACTAGAGACAACGAAACATATACCGTAGGCGCGGTGATTCATATGCCTTATCCAGTGGCATGTCTCCAAAGTACATGGCCGACAACGCATCTTCTACGTTGCAGAGTCATCTGCTAGTGTTTGGAGGATTGTGAAATGACAGCTGATATTGTCGTACTAGGTCTTGTCAGATTTATACAAAAACAGAACATCTCTCAGAGAAGAGCGCATAGCAACTCCCATACAAAGTGTAACAGTCTGTTTGGCTGAGACAACACCAACAGTGGGGCTTACTAGCCTCATCTTTTCTGTGGTTGCACATGTGCAATCCCGTTGCATGGCAAACAGGTCAACCAACAGATCAAGTCACAAACTTTCTGTCCCTACGCAGAATATTAGCACGTATGGTTCAAGGCAAAGAAAAGGCTTCAATTTAGAGACGGAATTCACACATTTATTGAGTCCGCCCACTATGAGAACCATTTTGTAAAATACAACAAAGCACTAGTTAATTCTTTTTTTGCATATTAGTATGAGGTTTGCATGATTTGTTAGGGAAATCAGGGTACTCTGCAAGGTATCTAAGAAAGATAAGTCTTTTTTTCCAATGATGGTGTGTACTACGCAGAACGTGATCTACTAAAAAAAAAGATACCTCTAAAACGACTATCCCTATAGATTCCAAATGAGGCTTCTTTCTAAACTAGTTGTACAGCCAAGGTGCTAAATGTGTTGGTGAAATTGTTCCTTATAGCTTGCCCAGATCCATATTCTGACTCGTGATAGATAGAGAACATGCAAAACAAAATTAAAAACCTTTCATTCTCCAGAGCAAAGTCTAATCCATTTCTTTTGTTTTCTTTTTTGTCTTGACACAGTCTGACAACTAAAATTACATCTATGCTGACAATGCAAAAGAAAGAGAACCGCGATCCATACAAGTGATTTCTTCAGAGACCAAGTGGCAGAATAGGTGAGAATTACCCATTATTCTAAATAATGGAAATGGGCGACATCTATTCACAGAAGTTCTCACCCCCTCCACATCAGATTAATCAGGAGAATAACTGTTCGGTCTCCCATGGTAGATGCAATCTCCAATGTCCCAAAGTGCTCTTCTGCTTGGTTAACTCCACAGGAACAGCTGGACACAGTGACAATGTTAAACCAGCTGTTAGCTTTGCCAATCTTATTTTTCCCTTCAGACAGAAACAAAAGAGAAACAGACACATCCTTCAACACCCATAGCTCACAGCATGACATGCCACTATTGGTCCAATATATCATGTGCTGTCACTTAACACAAAGAAGCTGTCTTCTTATACTGCAAATACACACATATAGACAATTAAATCAACCATTTTCTTCTCCTTTACTCCTTGAAATCAAGCAGGAATGTCTAGGTTATCTAAACATGTTCTCTTTTGGAGTGACAGGTAGTTGAGGTGTTACAATATTCACACTGAAAATCTGTCTGGTAGTAGTACTGATTAAAAGGGATTAACGTGTATTTTTAAAGATCGAGGCAGAATCGTTTTGCACCTTCCATCTGCATACATTATAGCAAGTGTGTTAACTCTGTAAATTCAGAACCATCTAGGATGATCCATTAAGTCGGAGCCTTTACAAGTACAACCCCGAACTGGTTTATAGTGTACTGAAAAGACCTTTAAACTACTAGCTACAAAACATGAAAAGCACTTGGGAGTGTTGGCCTCCTATCATGTATGCCAGCAGCAGTCTAATCTGTGACATGCTTAGGGGTCTAAGGGGAAAAGGAATTATTTCTCAAACTGACACACCACCATACGGATGACTTGGACTCTTATATGTAGAGCACACGCTAAAGTGCAAAATGAGCCGGTAGATCACACACTAAAGTGGAGCATTTTACTTTTTCATGGACTGGGATGGGACTACAAACAGTTCACAAAGGAAAAACCTAGTCTTCAGGGGCTTTAAGCCACAGTCCTATGTTTTTGTTGGTGAAGATGGGTTGGCCATTTATCTACCAACTTCCCTTGAAGACTTGCTTGGACTGAAGTTTTTAGAAGGTACACATCCACACATAACACATATAAACTGTCTCAAACTCTTCAGGGATTCAGTGATGATGAAAACATATAAGGACTCCAGTAAAATTACTCAGTGGCCTGTTGTTTGCATGCAGTGGTATTGTGACGGGATCCCCTGTACCCCGACTGCGTACTCCCGCCAAACTTTGCTTCCTCCAGCGATTAACCCCTTCAGTGCCAGACAGAACCAGCGTTGTAGAGAGAAGGGGGGGGGATGCCGCTGCACGGCAGATGCATTGGCACTGTGGCTAGCCGAAGCTGAGCTACAGTGTTACTATTGTGTTACTATTGTCCTAAAAAGGACAATAAAAGGATCATAGCAGCCCACCCCAAGCATCGGACAGCAGATATTTATACATACAAACATGACGGGATTAGGGTTTTAATCCCATCAACTACCAGACAGCACAGGATGATTTAGACCAAAGAAGGGGCTGGGCAGGCAAGAGTATGCCCAGAAATCCTTCAGTATCCTCCTCCCAAACTCAAATCTACCTCCATGTGTCCTCGGCCTCAGGGGGTTACTGTGACAGGTATCAAATATAACAGTAATACGGTGCAAATGTAACAGCAATGTCATAAAGTAAAGCATAAAAGCACTCTGCAATTATTTACAGTACCTAGGAACACGCATTTCAGTGCAAAACCACTGTAAGAAATGCAAACCCTGACCTACAAAATGCAAATAAAATGGATACTTAGCTTACCTAAGCTGTGTTAACATATGCAAACAATATAGGCCCTTCCAACATGCACGC
The DNA here is from genome assembly GCF_027358695.1 of Spea bombifrons. NCBI lineage: Eukaryota > Metazoa > Chordata > Amphibia > Anura > Pelobatidae > Spea > Spea bombifrons. The sequence goes on from NC_071089.1 coordinate 67,660,948, forward strand.
TCGCATCAGACGTTACACGAGCATGAAACAGGTTAACACTGATTTTAACCCTTTGACTACCAGAAAGAAGCTCATCCTGGCTACCAAATAGTTAAACTGAACTAAACACTAAAAATAAAAAAAAAACGTGAAATGTTTAAGTGTCTATTTTCTCATCGTGCATCACTGCCGCTAGTATAAACACAAAACCCGAGGTAGGGGAAGAATGTCTGACTAATCACTCTTAGGGATATATATTTGTATAAATCAATTGTAAATCAGAGTCCCTAACAAGGTAATCCACCCACGTAACCTCTCCGGCCCCATCCAGTGCCTGTCCTACCAACAGAATGCACTGTGCAATTTCCATCAGCATGACAAAGCTCCGGGCAGCTGACAAGCAGAACACTGGTGACGTGACAGTCTAGACCAAAAGAGGCATTTGGCAGCTATGCAATAATAAGAATCAAAGGGGCCTACATATGCTTAATGATTTACTTATTTACTTATTTCAGTCTTAGTGCACATCTATGGTTCTTGAGAAGGTGCAACTACCTGCTATTTCCTAAAATGTCCTAATTGGAGGGGCAACCCTAGAAATAATAAAATCTGAACACACACCTACATAAAACTTAATATAGGTGCATCTCTATCAATACAGTAAGAACAATAACCACCCGGCTATGGGAACCTACACCAAATATGTTTTGTATGCTATGTGGATAACATCGATGTGTAAGTGGCACTGTTGCTTGAGACAATAAGAGCTTAAAAAAAACCTGATATTTTTAAAGAGACTGTTGTTTTAGTTAAAAAAGAAGCACTGTTTTTTTTTCTTATTATTTTTACAGTTAGAACACACTGTCCTGTGCTGCAAACCTGATGAAATAGCAGATATTTATATGCTGTCTCTTCAGACTCCACCATATCTGCGACTTTCTTCATCTAGAGTACAAAAAAAGTGAATAAAGCGGGGACGCTCAGTTCGAAATGTAATTCCAGAATACAAAACAGGTCCTGGGCACAATTGTGTTGCAGGTTAAAAAAAAAAAAAGCCCCTATGCACCAACACAGAAAAAAGGAACACATTGTTATTTATGTCTCTGCTTGAATAATGTATCAAAATGTATGCGTATACCAGCAATACATATTTTTTTTGCCATTTTAAAGTGTTTTATGCATGCTTCCTGTGTAATTGTACATTATTACAAAATGATAATCTTCCACCCCCACTCTTCCTCAGTCTAACTGCGCTGTGAAAAGGGAGAATACAATTACGAGAATGATGAGCGGCTTACATTCACAGACATCAAGTTACCAATATGCATAGAATGAAATACATAAAAGGAGAAACACTTGCCGTTCCAGGTAAGTGTCAAAATTAGATGGCTTTTTTCACATTCTGAATTTATAACTACTTCTTAAACATTTTTCTTTAAGAAATGGAAACTTCGGAACTGAAAAAGCAACTGAAAGAAGAGAAAAATAAAAAAGTTTTGAATGTAGGTAAAATAAAGAGATTAACAGGTTATCAAAATAAGTCCCTCGCAACTGGGACTTAAGCAGTAGGGGTCCTCCTTAAGAATCGTGATGCATGTGTACGATCAAAACTTTGATGCAGTTAGATGTTAAATGTAAGTGCAAGTGAGTTGGAGTTTTCCTAATCTTTTGCTTAGTTTATTTTGATCAATGAGATGAATTATGCTGATCAGCATCCCACGGGGGTGTTGGACCTGTCACTGTGGATAATTTGTGCCATTAACACTCTATTGGAACTGTGTCCTGGTTTGAAGGGCTCTATAGTTTAACTACAATTAATCTTACTAAAAAATGTTTACCTAAATCATGTGTATTTCAAATGCTTAGCATTATGGCAAACACTCCACGGGACTGCTTTATGGTTAATATTACTCGTATGTAATGATGCAATTAATATTAAAGTACAAGCAAATATACAGTAGTAGGTATCTAATGAGGTTTCTCTTTTAATAGAGTTATAGGGTAATTTAACAAAAGTATGTGTATTACTTCTGTTTCTATGGGGGGAAAACTAATAAAACCTCCAATAGCTTAAACACTTCTAATATGCCCCATACTCACTCATGTAAGAATTGCGCAGCCTTTAAATGTTCCTTTGAAGAACTCCTGAATTATGAAGGAACCGAAATTAAGGTCTTCTACATAGACACTCACAACATGGAGAGGAGTGAATAGCAGTGTTGCTGATTTTAAGACATTAAGCGCCGAGCTATACATCTCTCATCTCTTCAGGCATTCGGTGGGCTGGGAATGTAATTTATGTCACTCGGTTTAGGGTACATGGGGGCTTCACTGTAGATAAATCTCCATATTGTTTTGGATTTGGCTTGTAAGATTCATAATAGCCTGCCACTGACATCAATATAAATGATTACATAAATGTGAGAAGGCATGTTTTATTATTTGTCCAGATCTACTGATTTTTTTTTTAATGTGCATATATATTTAATATTAAAAAGGGATTTGCAATGCATTTTTTTTCTGTTTTCTTATATATTCATACCTCCATAACCATAAAAATAATACATGGCAAATACTTAAAGCTAACAAGCGAAATGACAATTTGATGTCATCTTAAAACATGTAATTTAAAAAAGAAATAGACGGCACACTTTTAACAGTGAGAATTTATCTTCTTCCATTAAACATACACGGCCTTGCAGTTTTTGCTATTTCCATGGCAATACGCCGCTGACTATGCATAAGGTCAGTGAATATTAACTTAATTTACACTTGGTTGAGAGCTGCCTGGTGTCGACAATAGAGATGTGGATCTTCAGCTGAGGAGTAAGAATGTGACAGAAAGCTGTCACTGAATAAGATGGATGATTGTATGTTCTAACCCTTCTCCCCCCTATGGCGCCACAATTCACCTTCTTCAGTATATCTACAACAAAAGGCCCCCTCTGAGATCCCAGTGGCCTTCAGCTTTATTGGTGCTAACAGGTCCAGACATTTTCATCGATTGGATTCTATACCTTTTAGACACAGGAGCTTGCCCTCTTTGGTGAGCTAAGCCTTGGCACAGATGTCTTTTCTGTAATTGCATCTCCGCTGACTGTTGGAAAGGATGCATTCGGACAAGCGAACATTGCCGTCAAGACAGAAAATGCTGCACCACTTATCTTTGGTTCCCTATGGCATTTCGGAGGCAGTGATATGTGCATAGCCTGCAGATGTTAACTGTTTCATTATATGAGAATTTACCACTATTTGTACACGGAGGAACTATGATACGTTATAAAAAGACAATTATTTATTATTTTGTTTCCTTCACTTTTGTGGGTTTTTTTTTCAAATTAATTTTAAAGAACAGTGGATATAACATTGAATATTTTTTTTTCGTTTTTACTTAATGTTAGAACTTATCATTACTCAAATTCTTAGCCAAGTGGTATTTATTACGTTCAAGATTTGTCTGTTCTAATTCAAATTCAACAATTTGCAGGGTAAACAGTGGTACATATTGTAAAATTTCGTTTTTTGTAGATATCTTTTGTAGAAAATATGAATTTGTCATGCGAGGGTAAGGGGCTTAGGCATTTCTTTTGTATTCACATACAGAATGGCTAAACCCTATTAAAATCGGGACTTGACAAATCCCAGGCGGAAGGGAACCATGGTTACCTAAAATATTACCGCCTCTGTACCTTTTCCCCTGGTGCCTACAAATATTAGGTTGGCTCTCCAATTGGTTTGCCTGGCTCCTAAATTGTATTAATATTCCTCAACCCCTATGTACTCTCAGTATTAGAGGATATGAAATATGGATTTTTCAACTCCATAAATAACCTTGGTGAGACACATCTGTCCTAAAAAGCCACTTCCCGGTTATCTCTCTAGGGTAACAATACGGCAGCCCTGATTTAAACAGCCCAAGGAAAAAATTCACCCAGCATTGATATTTTTTTGGTACATCAAGTACAGACACATTTGTTTTATGTTATTGCATTTTCACTACAATAATTAAGGCAATGGATGGCTACATTTTTTCTCTGTAAAAAATCAAGCTGTTTTTCCAAATATAAAATGTGCTTTATGTTTCTGCTTGAAAAATCATCAAAGCAGAAAGAAAATTGCTATTCAGGCTTTAGTTGGGTTTGTAATATCAGTTGTGACAATTCACAATGCAATATCTTCTGCCGATCCACAGCCTAAATTAAATTGAGACAGCTTTCTTTCCTTGACCTTGGCTGCACAGTCCCCAAAACAGGAGGGAAGACGATATTTTGTCCTTAAACACATATACTGTAATCTTCAAACACGCAATATTGTGAATATTATGAGCACGCGTAATTCTTAATGTTTTAAGAGCGACAAATTCCTTTATTTTTTTCACAAATACCCCAAAATACAAATCAATCTTATGGTATTCCAATTTAGCTTACATTTGGCATTTTATCCTAAACCGTCAGTCATGAATATCAGAAGATCAGTCAAACATATTCCCCGAAACCTGTACGTATACTCGATGTCCGCATCTACCCAAGTGATGAAAATAAGTCTCTTAATTCATAAACATTATGCCATATGCCCAAAATAAAATAATAAATAAGGTTTACCTTTTCAATCACAAATGCTTTCAACACAGAGTCAAACACATGCCTGGCATGACGCTTTTTAGAGCTGCGGGGCAACTGTGGTGTTATGTGCCTAAATGGCTTGAGTATTATCTCACAGCATGACTATCAATCAATGTCACAGCTCCCTGGGATTCCGGTAGTCAGTAATCGTCTGAATGATAATGAACAAGAGTGTGCCTACTCTGCTTACATATTCATATAGGCTCACAATGACGGAATGATCAACAGGGGTTTTAAATGTGGATTATTCTTTGGATATTTGCACTTGAATGGAAAGCAAACATTGACAAAACACAATGGCGCCCCATTAAAAATAGCCTGCTTGGTGACGAACATACTTGTTTCTTCATCCAAGCTAAGGTGAGTGTGACTAGCATTCGGTATTTTTAGGGGAAGACACAGTGAAGCAAATTGTGATACCCCATCATTTTTACGTTCCAATAAGTGGTTCTACAAGTAATGCCTCTCAAGAACAAGTAACCTTATGGCATCTTCCTGAGATCACAGGTTCACTAAAAGAATGCTGACAGAACCAGCCAGCAGAACAAGTGCGCATTTGTGTGCACCAGTGTGTAAAAGTATACAAGTATCGGAACATTTCGTATCATTGCTTTCTTCTTTTGCAGTTAAGTTGACAGATACCAGCTGCCCACTGTCCAAGCAGGCAGCACAATAACATCTGCACCCTGAAAATAGTGGATAATCTTGTTCTGATTAATGAATTATTGTGTGTGTTTTATAATCTAATCAAATTTAGAAGATAGTTCTAATTTATATAGGTTTCCGTGCTTTTGCTCTCCAAGTGGTAAGAATCTGTGGTTTGTCTCATTAAAACTAAAAAAAGGGAAGCAATACGTACCTGTATGAATGAAGTTTGTAGTTCTACAATCTGTGGCACCAGAATCATTGGGAATTCCGATTCTGTGCAAGTCGGAAGCATAAACCACCAGCTGTACATGCAGCCAGTATTTTGAACACTGCTAGAATTAGCCCACTGGACGTTTTCTTAACATTTGTCAATAACCAACAAACGAACAGCTCCACTTACAGAAATACTCCTGCCCCACTGCTCAATGGAATACTTTATGGGGGTTATGCATTAAAATGTTCTAGTGTGCAGTTTGAAAAGCAATCGTATCGCTATAAAATCCGACTGAATGGTCCAATCAGCAGGAACATTCTGTTAGTGGCTTGGTCATAAAACCCATTTTAAAACTTTGCATCAGAATAACTTGCCATACATGAACCCTTGATATTAACTCTCTTTGAAATTATAGAAAAAAAATCAAATAAAATGTAAGAAAAATAAATTCTCTACCAAGCCACCAACTTTTAGATCTGAGGTCAAAGGAAGAAAAAGTGTTCAACGCAGAACATGTGCATTAGCTTTATATTCATTTACATATCCACATTCATACCAATTACTGTAGATATTTTGTGGACCTAATAAAATGCATCAAACCAGTGGCTGACAAATGCCGAGAGATCTAACAGACAGGACGAGTTCTAAATAAATTATTCAGAAAGGTGAGGTTCAAGGAATGACATTTTTTATATGCCATAAATCCATGGCTTCCAAGTTCACGTACAATGAAGGCATTGTACATGATAATCGTTTTCTAAGTGAACTTGTCATCAGCAAATCAGGGGACAAACAGATATTACGTACAAATAATAAACTTTCCAAAATAAATATACAATGTTAGTATTATCAATAAGGTGATAAGGTGATCTGTCAGAGGAATACACAATAATTTATTCCTTTATTAGAGAAGGTAATTCTGGATAAAAATACCAATATATTTCATTTGCTTGCATAATGTATAGGGCAACATTTGGGCTCATTGCGTCACGTAATTAGAGGACCTTCAAGGTTTTTGGTACAGAAAGGGGCCTTTTGATACTGGCCCCAATCTGCTTGTTATGATGTCTGTAATATTGTACTACCTATCATACATAAGGTGTTTATAACATAACAGTGGCTTTTATTTTGAGCACTTATGACACACATTCAATAACATGTTCCAACACACAGCCCTTTATATCCAAAACAGGATGCATATATGGGGGGGGGGCTCAACACAAAATAGATTTTGTGTTTCACCACTGATGTTGGCCCAACAAAAAGTATCGCCTTCGACTAGGTACATAGAATTATCAAGTACACATGGAAAAAAACTAAAAAACAATCTAGTCCCCGCTAATTAGAAATAATTCTAAGTTGTAGCATTACAAATGAGAGGCACAGAGGAAGTCAACACAAGTCACAAGTGCGACCTGCAGCCCCAACCATGCAGGATTTATACTTAATATGTAATTCAAGATGCAAATGGTGACAATTTGGCAACCATTTTCATTTACATGTAAAAGGAGTAGGCCTCACCAAAGATGTGCCCAGAAGATCAGTTTAGCAGGTGGAGAAGGTAGACTTCCTACTGCCTCCACTTGGATGACGCTGAGTAAGACAGATGCTGCTACTGCCCAACGCTAGATCATGGTATGTATTTGTGACACTAGTGAGCCAGGAGTAAGGCTGGGCTTAGTTGTCTTTCGGTAAAGATGGGATGCAGATATTTAGAGAGTTTCTTCTCTCATAGTGCAGAGGCAGTACAAAAAGTGGATTTGAGGCCATTGTGCTTGTATAGAGATAGACTTAGTGCCATCATGTGGAGAACATCACAGCGCATGAGATTCTGTTGTAGAAATGCATAATATATTTAGAACATTGTACTATAGCTATTACACATGCTGATGAGCATTTTGGCATTTATATATAGATTCCTTCAAGATTGTAAGCTTGCGAGCAGGGCTCTTTCCACCTAATGTATCAGTTTGTCTTAGTCTGTCAATTCTCGTCTTGTCATACCCCTTGATTATATGCATTGTATGGAGCGCTGCGTAAACGGTTGGTGCTATATAACTAAAAGATAATATATATATATAAATACATTTAACACATTAAAGTGAAGATGTACTACCACAAACTACTACACATTACTACAACATAACTTTCATAGATCATGTTATGTTTAGTTTTTTAATATTACACTGCTGCCGATAAAAGACCATGAAGACAATTGATCTGTTTTGATTTTTATTATTATTTCACAAAGCATAACTGAATAAGGCTTTAAAAAATGTAAAATCTGATTTATAAAACAAAACTCCAGATTGGAACAATAAAATGTCTCTCTCAAGCCAATAGAGAATTATCGAGTCTTCTGAAGAGGAAAGGATACATTTCCATCTGCAAGTTCGTTTCACCTTCTCTTTTAATTCAAGAAAGCTTGGGGTGTGCATAAAGCTATCCAGAGAAACGGACAAACGATTCACAAAAGGGAGACTAAATGGGCTATTTAGTTCTTTTCTGTCGTCACTATCCAAGTATCTTCAAGTAAAGGATTCCGCAAGTCCAGACAGAATGAGCGGGAACACAGGCGCTGTGGTGGGCTTAGATGTCCTGAGAAAATAGCTAAAAGCTAAATCAATATGTTTTTGATTATAGTGTGAAGACGCTACAGAAAAAGCAGGAGATATCATCCGCAAGTAGTAGAAGGGATTGATATTGTAAAGTGGTCTGCGCTTTCAAGTGCTTGAAGCAACTGCTCATTTAAAAAGGCAGCAGGAAGTAGTCCCATACAAGTCCGAGATGATCACACTAACACCATGAGATATGACTGTGTCAAGGACAGTGAACTATTAGCCATCATGCGGCGTGTCCAACAATTTCCCAGATATTTTTTTCTTGCCTTTTTTAGGACGTGAGCAAGGCTGATTGAATCATTTTAATCGTCAACTTTCTATTTTCCAGCGTCACAATGAAATTTAACAAATAAAAAGGTAAACAAACATATGCTTTTACTTTTCTATTAACATTTTTCCCCATTATTACGTTAATATTTGCATTTACGGATATGTTACAAATTCTGGACCATCTCTCAAAAGAAATAAGGTGTAGATGGTTTAGAAGCCAAATGGACATTTTAAAAGTCGGCTAGATAATTTTTTTTTCTAGTAGCCATGGTTATCCGTATAAAAACACACATAATATCAAGAACTAGCATCACATTTTTAGAAGCCATCGCTACGTGGCTCCTTTCTTTTGTCAAGATCAGGTTAGTTTTTCAATACTGTGCTGCTACTGATAAAAGACCACAAATTTGACTGATTTATTTTATTTATTTAGTAATTTACATAATTGCATCGGGCTCTAGAAAAATTTACCAACAAATCTTATTGATAAAAACAAAACTCTTCTAGATGATAATAAAATGCCTCTCGACTCTTTTAAACAATTCAGTAGAAAATGAACAAGTCTTCCAGAAAAAAAATCTACATATAAAAAATACAATATGTTCCACATTTCCTCTCCTCTTTGTAACCATGGTTGGTTCAGAAATAACGACGCAAACCTGTTTCAGAGGAAAGAACAATTCTTGCTACTATGTACAGCTATCAGGTTATGCCTTCATAGCAGCCCTTTGTTTTGAGGATAAAAGAATGAAACTGAGGCTCCTCTTTTTCCTTTCTCTACCTTGATGAATGATTAAATCACAGTACAATTTAGTCAAAGCCCATCATTACATAGCTGATGCTTTTTGATGACTTGTTTGAAAGAACCCGTTCCAAAAGCCATAATGCTCATCAGCGTGTTTAATAACCAATAATGAACTGTTCTAAATACTCATAAATGTAGTCGCTAATCTAGCCAAATGTGTGGCTAAAATTAAATATTAATCTAGACGGTCGTCGACCAATAAATATTCTTCATAAAATACTTCACTGCTCTTCCAATGTACCTATACAACAACACACCATCAAATATATGATCAGTAGCCAGCTGCTTTGACCAGTCCGTTTCCCGGTGCTCAAAAAAACTCAACGAATGACAAATTTTTCCTGTGTGTTCGGAAACTTTTCTCCGTTTTGGCAACAGAGACCTGTGATTTGTGAGAAGAGCCTCCAGGCGCATCTTCACAGATGTCCTACTGCTAAATCCTAAACACTTGATTCTACATCTGAGCATTCTCCCACGTCAAAACAGACACGATTTTAATCGCATCCTGCGTGACCAATCTTCGCTTCAGCGAGAGGTCAGGTTGAGGTGATAGGAAAACGTAGCTTTAGATAGGACAGTTCAAGTGGTCTTTTCGGTGATTACGGTAAGTAATTGCTCCGTGGACTGCTTAGTTAACTGTTTTTTTTTTTCCTGCATTTATTTTAGCAAACCACGATAACAAGGAGACGCTAGGAAGAGGGAATTGACTAAAGCAATATGATCATGCATTATTAATGTTGAAGGCAAATTGATTTCTGCACTATAGTTCTTTGTGGCGATATATAAATTGTGTGCGTCGCTGCAGGCCTTGATAAACATGTAGAGAACTAACTCTGCCTTCCCAGGTGAGAAGTTACTGAAAAAAAGGCACTACGACCAAATTAATTAAACTAATCGCTGAAAATATAGCGACGCCTGGGCGCAGAAAGAAGACGTGCTGTTAGGAGCTGATAATGTACGGAATGTTTAGACGCCGTAGGGACTTGGGAGAAGCTTAGGTTTTAGGAAGGCTTATGATTCCATGAGCTATCAGTCACTGAAGACAAAAAATGAGTTAAGCCTTTAGCGGGGTCAACTCAGAATCACCTAGTATATTGCACGGTACAATGCTATGGGCAGTTAACGCGATTGCGGGGTTAGCTGCCAAATAATGATTTAATAATGACCTAGTTCTGTTGCTAACTGCAATTTCCATAACGATTCTCTATTGAGAGTGAAATGCGTGGAATGTGGTTGGTTTTTTTCTCCTCTCTCTCTCCCCCTCTATCTCTCTCTCTCTCTCTGTCCCCCTCTCTCTCTCTCTCTCTCTCTCTATATATATGTATAGTTTATACCGTTTCATTGTTTAAATATACCCAGGTATAAATTTTAGATAATTTGGGGGCCGATTGTAGTCTTTTATTCTGTGCTCAAACAGCTTGGCAGGAGGAATATCAAAAAAGGCCTGGAGTTTTCCCAAAACAGCAGAATATATCTGTACGGAACGGAAAGTGGGACGCCAGCTTTCTCACACTGATCTATAGATCAATGACAAAGCGCATTGGCAAGTGAGCTGCAGAACGCTGGCTATGGGGAAATTCACAATACGGCTGCCAGGAGGAAAGATGATGTACTGTGAATAGAAAATCTGATGTATGTTGGGGAGCAGTCATTTGGGACTGAAGCCACAACTGGGAGATATTGCAGCAAACAAAAACAAAAAGCAACCCTTCCAGAATAAATATCAATACAAGCACCTTGTAAATAGGTTTTTAATATTCTTTCTAAAAGAGCTTTTTGTTCTTTTTTTTTTTGGCAAATCGCTCTTGTGGTTTTTACTAAAAATAAAAAAAATAGGAAACCGACTTTCGGCCACCAAAGATCAGCAGCGCAAGTAAAGAAATTGAAAGGGTCTTTAAAAATAGGGTACCGTGTCTTTAACGCGGTTACCAGCTTATACAGAACACCGTGAAATGATAGAGGTGTCTGAGCAACCCATAACCTTCACTGCTAACTAGATTATCCTTCAACTTTAAAAACCCAGCTTCAATTCCTCTCCTGCACATATTAATGTGAACCGTGCTCAGCTACAAGGGTGTCTGAAAGCCACCAGTGCTACGCAATTATAGAGCAGACCTTATTAAAGAAAGCAATTTTAGTTTCCTGAAGGATTATAAAATTGAGGTTTGCATCATCAAAAAGTGATACGTGTAAACGAACGAGCTCTTCATCAGGACCCTGCCCTATTTATCATTACACTAGAATCAGAACGTGTATTTCATAAAAAAAAAGTACCACATTTTAGATGAGAAGGATATTGATGTAATTGTAAAAATGAGCACAGCCTTCTTTTTTCCCTCCAAAATCACTATTAATGTTGACATTTGTTTCAAACCTAATCCGATGGCTTATTTAACAATTGATATTTAAAAGCTTGATGTATTTCAATTCCTTGGGTAATTTGTTCACACACAAAAAAAAATGGTAATAAAGGAATTTAATTGAGGGGCCGTACATAATAAAACGGATATAAAGCAGGCTTGGGAAATGATGAGTTTGTGTTGAGGAGGTGGAAGTGAGTTCAGTGTGTTTGTGAAATGACTAGAAATGCCAAGTCGAGCCGCACGCACGCACGCTCTTTGCCTGTCTACAAGAACTGGGGGGAAAAAAAACACAGAAATGTGTTTCATGGAGAATTCCGCTACTTCCGTCACATCAGCACATCAATTTCGAAACCTTTTAAAATTGCAGAACAGAGGGTCTGAGGGTTTGGGGCAACAACGTCTCCCGGGGGGAAGGCATCACAAACTTCCCTCTGATATATACTTTCAATAATTTAGAATAACAAATAAGTAAGCATTACACTCGGTTATGCCAGGCATGTTGCTGCTTGGTATGCATTTGGAAAATGCTGTGCACTGCAGGATAAATGATCTTCTATTCCAAAGTTGCTGTTATCAGAGCTGAACTTCCCCACAATGTTCGCTACGGTAGAACAGCATACATTTGTTTTTAAGGGCAAACGTAATAAGTGTTTACTAAACCTTGACAGCGATTCTCTTATGATAACCCAACTGCGGGACATCTCAAAGTACCTGTTATGTCATTTGCATGTCAAAAAAAGGCTGTGCAAAATGTCGGTTGTGTGTTGTTTTTTTTTCTTTTAAATATTATATTTAGGTGCTAGCCAGAAGCAGAACCCTTTTTTTATGCGTTTTAACAAAAATTAACAATATATGTTTAAATATTTTAGCAGCAGTTAGTCATGTCGCTACTCCAAAAGGTTGTTTTTTTGCCCTTTCTATTGTAGTAATAGAATAAAAATAACATAAATAGGAGAGAGAATGTCCATTAATTAGCCTGGAAAAAACCTTTAGACATTTTACCTTATTCCTATTGTGTTATCAGGAACGTATTTATAACATTGTACTATTTTTGTCCTTATGTCCTTATTTTTGTCAACAGTATTATGAGTGGTAACCTAACACAGATAATAATTAATTATTTTTTAACTGCCAGGAATAACATTATCATATGTCTTCCATATAATTTCTCATTGGCTGGGTCTCACAACTAACTACACACAAAGTAAAATCTGGAATGTAGTAGGCTCTTGTGCTTATGTTTACATAGGATCATTTCTTCTGTTTTACTACAATATATGAATTTCCGTGAAAGTTACACTGAGTGTTACGCTGAGCCAGTGTTACACATCAGGACGTTTAACACAGCGATAATTTCATTTTTCCAAGTAGGACCGTTCCAGGTGAGGAACATAAGCCTACAAATGTGGTCAATACACAACTTGCCGTTTTTTTAAGTAACATCTATGACATTTCATTATGCCTTTTCCAAGGCCAGATATGTCACCCAGCCAATATTTTACCAGTGCCATTTTTCTTGGGCTCATATAGACCCGTACCCAATGTATTTTTCAGATCTATTAATCTACTTTGTGCCTAGTAAACTATTATAATTCATGCACTTTCATACTAGTTTAAGAATCCTTAGAAAGTTTTTACAAACTACATTCCTTTTCACTGCCGTGGCTAAAGCAATGTCCAACTCATGAAGCTTAGTATTAATTATAAAAATATTAACATAATCTTTCTGACTATACAACAGAATCCCATCACAAGGTAAGATTTGTGATCACAAGTGGAATTTTATTTTATTGCAGAATTTTAAACTTGAACACATTGACTTTATCACGGATTTTAATTTATAAAACATACAATAAATAGTTCATCGTCACGGTCTAATAATAAATAACATAAATAACAACATACACAGAACTAGTATCAAAGGTAACCAGTAAAATAGGTACGACTTACGTTCACATGTGTCTCCTTTTTGCTGGTATCCTGCTCTACAGATACATTTCCCGATGGGCACCAACCACTCGCCTTCAGCACTGCAGTGCATCCTGGGAGAATTTTCCGCTTCTTCTTCAGCATTGGTCACACAGGTCCCTCTTACTTCGACCAAGGATGAGAATTCTGAACCAGTGACGGTATCAGGGAAAATGGCTAAATTCTCAATAATGGACCAACATTTTTTGTAGTACACTTTCACAGAGACCAAAGCAATACAGGCTCCAACGTCCTGAAATGCCAGGTAAAATCCTTTTCTGGAAAGAGGTCCAATCTCTCGGACCTCTGTGTTAAGTTTCATTTTCCGTTCCCCAAGGTCTCCTTGGGTAAAACTTTCGTCCGCTGCAATAGTATCTATTTTCACGTATTGATTTTCTCTCATGTTTCTGCCAGTATCATAATCTGTTTCGTAATAATACAAGTTAAAGGTTTCCTTGCAAGTTCCCAGTACACCAGGAAGACTATTACAATCCCTTAATGTGAACTTCAGCTCAACAAAAATCCTTTGTGCGTTCCCCTTTGAAATCCAGTTAGTCCGCAGCCAGTTGTTCTGGTTGGGCTCCAAGACCTGACATACCTGATAAGTTCTAATTGGCGTGTAATTTTCATCCAATCCACTGATTTCTTCCCACTGAAAATAGGTGAAAATAATATTAGCAAATTTAACAAAGGCAACATTATTTCACAGGAAGAAAAAAAACTTCCAAGTTCTTAAATGACTTGCCTGCACTGCCCAAAACACTGTAATGCGTTATCTCGGCATACTTCTTATTTACAATGTGTCTGATACAAATATAAAGTTGTTGTTGTCACCTTCACTAAATAACATACACACTCCAGATATATTCAACCTAACCTACCAAGTGCATTTTTAACTGCGGTCAATACATGATATATCTGAAAACGACAACTTTTGGAGGAATGTCTTAAGGACTCTTTGGAGGAAAACAGCTTTAAGTAAAAGCCAACGCTAATCCCATGTAAATATGTTGTGGCCTGGAGAGAAGACTAATTATGGAAATGTAATTTCTTGGTTGCAAATAACTTTTTAAAAGCGGATTCAGCTCAGTGGATAACATTGCCTAAATATGATGAATGTGAGGTTAAGCTTTTAAGAAAGGTAATTTTATTTCACTAAAAGTTCTACAATAAGTGACTCCTGTTTACTTCCTTTTTTTTTTTTCCATTACTGTAAAAAAAGTATTTTAACAGTGAAAAATATAAATGTGCAGTCCTCTACACCTTCCATTACTAATATTTTTCTCCAGATAAGAGAAATCATTTATTGTGGTTGACATGAATGTGAGCTGGAAATGGTGTTTGGTATATTGTCCGCTTGCCAGAAGAATTCTAAATGTTGTTGTGTAAAGGATGGCTATGAATTTAATGTACTGTTTACTTACTATGTACAGTAAATACACTTCTGTCTTCCTACCTTGAATGTTAGGTGAGATATCGCATTCTGTCCATTGACTGATCTTTAATACAATCTACAGTGTTCATTTGGGAAAGTATTACATTTACATTACATGCATTTACCAAACCAAAAGATCGAAAAAAAAGGATAAATCTATGGATAAACAGTATGACTTATGGAATTCAGTTCACGTTTTCCAAATGGGAATGAGAGTCATTTCCAAAGCATGGAGTGATAAGGATGACAAAAGCACAAAAGGGATAAAAGTGGATTAACTGCAATTTAATTAGTTCTAAAATAAAATATATATCAAAACATCATCCCTTAAGCTTACTAGTATTTTTCTAAAAGCATAATTAAAAATAACAATTAATAAACAAATACTCAGTAAAAGAATAGAGTATTTTGGACATAGCAAATTGCGATTCAGATTATTTATTTATGAGGATATTTATTTGCACATATGAGTGTACACACACAAAAATTATATATATATATATATATATATATATTATATTTTATAATTTTTTTTTATTTATTTTTCTCTGTGGATATATTGTGTACATATTTCCAGCAGTTTTGGCAAGTACAAATGTTTAATTTTTTTTTACCCTTTGAATAACTCCATACTTTTTCAGCTATACACAAGTATATTGTGTTGATTTAGAGATTCTGTGGAACATTCACTCTGGCTTACGAAGGAAATTCTGCCCGAGTCATTCAAAGACGGACTGTCATGTGAAACCAGCCACACTAACAATACACATCCATGGGTACCTAGAAAACACATCTTATCCCCTTCCAAAGATTTCCCTGTTTTGTTAATTCTAACTTTTTTTTTCTTTTTCAAAAAAAAAAGGAAAGAAAGAAATTCCAGATATTTTCTGTTGGATCTGAAAAGATCCAAAGCTATGAAGAGAATTTTGGTTTAATCTTTGAACAATTGGAAAGACCAGCTATGTCCTAGTGCTCATTTACTTTGGTGTCTTTCTTATGGAAATTTGCAGGTCACATGGCAACTGATTACAAAATGGGAGTACAAAAAAAGACATAATTCAAGCAAAACTGTGCTGCTTCCTATTTATATCTTCAATGCCACAAATGGTTTTCTCGTAATTAATTTATGGCGGCAATCCAACATTTAATTTTGAAAATGTACATTCGAATGAACGCAATAGGACCTCTTAAAACAGTATATTTTAATTAACCGCTTAACTATTTGAAGGGCACTATGTTCAGTTCTGGATGCTGAACTCGTGCGATTCCAATATCTGATAGTTAATCCTCTGCCCCTTGGTAATTATTTCCTAAGCACTGGACTATCCTAAGCATGTTAGCGTGTCGTACTTAGCATTCAGCAAGTTCCAACTACAATAACATGCCTAATTATATTCAACGGCAAACATTCATGTCAACGCACTGCTATCTGAAATTCTAGGATACGTAATATGCACGGTTTATACAAGGGCACCATTAGAATGGGAAATGTCAGGTGGATGAACAAAACTGACTGAAGCAGATTTATTTTTTTTGTGAATTTTGCGAAATGTGTTTTTATTTAAATTTAATTTAAATGGTGTCTAATGTTACTTAATTAATCACAGAAATTCAAAACTTTTTTTTTCCCCCTTGTAAAATACTGAAACGCATATGGAACAGCTTTGCTGCGGAATTGTAATTTTCGGTTTTTGGGAGAAATCTTACCCCACTGGAGGGAGTAGAGATCCATTCCAGTTCGGTCTGTTGTGCTTTGGAGTCCAGCAATATTACTGAAAAACATGTAACGGTAATTATTCATATGTTTTTGACCGTACCAAGTAATACACATTAATAAACATTAAACATTAATACAAAAGACGCTAGTAGTATAATGACTAGAATACATATAGGTATATTTACTAGAGTGAATGTAGAAAGGTGCTTTGTTTTCTTTAGTTTTTATTATTTAGCATCCAACCATTTAACTTTGCACTTTTCAATTCTGCGAGGACGGGCAAGGGGAAAAAAAATTCAACAGTCACAAAATAAAAAAAATAAATAAATATCTCTACTATCTATGAGCAACTTACTGTACAAAAACAAACTTATTGCCGAAATTGGAACTTGTCACATATTTTAAAAGTAACACACAACAATGTCTTAACGTAACATACATGAAAAGTTATGTTAAAAAAAAAGGCTTAAAGAGTAACTTAAAAAAGTTATATTTTCAGCAAAAAAAATAAATGTTCATACATGAGTTCAAGGCATCAACAAAATATTACTACATATATACTACAAGTGTTCCATCCATAGTAAAGTGCATAAAATAACACTGGTCTTGTACAAGAAGTGTTGCACTAACTTATTTGAAAAAGTGAACATAAAAAAAGAAGGATATTAGTTTTTTGCTAAAGTTAACAGAAAGCATTACTGTTTTACTGTATAGTGATATGACTAATATTTCCTACACGAGAGCCAAGCAGTTGATCAATGGAGCATGTGAGTAATTTCATTACATTTCTAACAAAAAAAAAAAAAAAACATTTTATATTTGCTGCGCTTCAAGAAAAAAACAGTTGATTATTTGTAAATCAATTCGACAGTTTTCAAATATGACATCACCACTGCTTCGAAAACCATGTCACGATACATTCAATACAATATAAATTGATTTTGGATTTTGATATTTGTTTAGCATAAGGAATCTTGCTTTACAAAGTAGAAATGAGCAGATATGGTGATTAATATGCCACCGGTAGACGATTGGTTTTAATACACACAAAACACACAGTTATATTCTTAAAGAATTGGGAAAACTGATTATAGACGGTGCAGCTATCTGGATTCAGATTGAGAAGTCTAGATCGGAAAGTTGTGAGCAGGGCCCTCTTTACCTAATGTTGGTTAGTCTATCAATTCTAGTTTTGTCATATTTTTTTACGGTAAAGAGTACTGTGTAAATGTTGGTGCTATATAGATAAAATAAAAAAAGTAATAAAGTCTGGATTGGACACATAATAGAGAAATGCCTCCCCACCCCCCACAGCTGCAAATGACAGCCAGCAGGGCTCCAGTATTCTGCAAAAGCTCCAGCTCCCCTTGAACAAAACATACCACACAATACGCAGAAACATACAAACTTAATCTGAGTAAAGAAAGCTGACATTCTCCAACAGCACACTTTCACCTCCTCTACTTTCCTGCTTAAAATGCTCACATCTGCTATGAAGTAATAAGGGCAAAAAAAAATGCTTCTGGGTAACATGCAGAATTTTGGAGATCATCAAATATATCCATCATATTGTAATATACACATTTTTAAATGATAGTATTATAATATATTTAATCACAGTATTATGGGCATATTTGATGATGTCCAAAATTCCTGTTACCAAGAAGCATTTTTTCTCATTATATATATATATATATATATATATATATATATATATATATACACAAACAAGCAGGGTTTTGTAACCTAATTTTTGTTAGTGTTGCAAAATTTAAAAAAATTATCAAACCATAAGATGTTATATGCTTACTGGTGCAACCAGTTACATGTTATGAAGTTAATTACTTGGGTTGCTTATTTTTAAAACTATTGATATGATGTAATTAATTTTATTTTTAGATTCTCATTTAGGACACGACCCTGTTTGTTAACCTGTATTCAATGCATTTGCACCCACTGGACTTTGTATGCCTTGCAAGCAGTGTATCAATACATGGAATTTCATGATTTCATTCTTGCACACGCATTTTAAATCGGATCAAGCACCCTGGTGTTATTTTCTTCCATGGTGTCTCCGCTGGCCCCTGATTTATCACTGATCAAGCTTAGAAAGTGTGTCAGGAGTACCCCAAAGCACTGATTTCAACAGTAAGATGTGTGGATTCAAGCAGAAGGAGAAGAAATAGATATATTTCGCCTCCAAGCGTTTGGAGTCTGATCTTTCTAGATCCATTCAAATTCACAGGACTAACCATGTAAAACTGCTCCAGGGAAGAAAGAGGCAGCAGTCCTTTCCTTATGTGCTGCTGGATAATGCAGTTTTTGCTCCTCTTTGGCTGGATCATTCACTGCTAATATAAAGCTGTGATCTGCATAATGCATTCACTATCTCTGGGGGCACTGTGCTTCCATGATCCTCTCCTATACCTAGACACAGGGCATGGGATGACTTCACCTGGTCTGCCCACCTATACTACCAAAAGTGCCAGCTACATTTAACTCCAACCCTCTTGGAAGTTTTAGAAGCTCATCTATCTAATCACAGGTAGGGTATCTAACCAGCATCTAATTTCACTTTCCAAAATACCTTAATTTACTCTTGTCCTTGGGAAAAAGGCATGCTTCATAGCACTGCTGTATTAACCCTTTAACAGATGGGTCCTATTGGTATGCATAGCACACATCCAATATCCATACAATAGCACAGCGCATTATCTGCACCCACTCGGCTTGTATTGGGCAGCGTAGCCTGATGCAGGATGCCGCATGCAGGGCAACACGTGAAGTTTGCCCCACAGGAGATGCATCGTGCCCATTTAGTCTCCTCGTACAGGCACTGCATGGCACCTTCCTATCAGATCCCTTGGTTTACCTGAACATCTGGACTGCCCTGCTGCCTGGGAGCCCATCTGCCTGTTAAAAGGACCGAGAAGGGGGCAGCATGAGGCTGATTGCAGATGTGTTGCAATCATCAATTTTAATTGATGGTGACACCTGTGCAGCACCAGGAATATCGGACAGAAAGAAATCAAATGGAAGACCCTCTCACTAGACACTGATGAGATGCCGAGTGGGTGTAATGCAGGTCAGCACTGATGACACCATTAACTTTGCACCTGTATGTGTCACATATGAATGACAATGCACACTGATCACAGTAACACAATATAAAGTATTTCAACATAACACATGCCAGGGGGAAACTCTTCCATGACCCAGCTCTTTGTCGTAATCAGGCTGCAAAATTCCCTCATCGGAATATTATAAATAGAGCAGATTCTCATAATAACTAAACAACATATCCCTCAGGGGACAGCCCTAAACATAGAGGCTGCCGTATCTTCCCATGACGTACAGTGAGACACTTTCTCCATCATAAAGATAACTCTTTATCTCCGGTGCTACCCATCAACTTATAACTGCATTAAAAACGAGAAAAGAGACAATAAACTTTGTACCCCCTGGTCTATCCCCCCCCCACGCGATCTGCGCCGATCTCTCACCTTCTTTTATAGACTGTCCCTCCACCATGTGTGCAAAACCCAAGAAGAAGAAGCATGATGTAATCCAAGAAGGGTACCAGACCCGAAGAACCATGGTGCATTGAACAGGTCTTGAGTGATCAATGCTGATATCGCGCAGTCTATTGTTGCTTTAAGTGCTGGAAGTTATTGTAGACGTGGAAGCGTGGGCTGCTGTGAAGTGAATTTGTCTTGAGTGGGCTGTTCTCGGCTCGTGGTCTGTAGATCTGTGTGTGTCACATTGCACTGGACACTAAATTCCTGTGCACGGCTCCCCTCCTCAGCAGCCTCTCCGGCGATATGCTCTGCGCCAGCCTGCCAGCCTCTGACTGCTCCACACTCCAATAATATCAATTAGGAGTGAAGGGGCGGAACTTCGGCTGGAGAAGCAGTCAGTCCATCCAACAAACTGGCAGGCAAGCCGAGCCAATCATATTCCGGGAGCGACATGAAAGCCGGCCAATCGCAGCACAGAGAGGCTTCTTGACAACCAATGACTACTGCCCCAGCCGGTCCAACGTTCTATCAAGGTATACCCCCTGTATCGGGCAGCTGCCTGGAGGCAGCTAAACTTATCGGCGTTCCCTCTTCGCCAGGCTGCCACCTTGGCAGCGAGTGACACAAATCTCAGCTATTTTCACACTAGTTTAAAACGCGCATACACCTAATGCATCCAGTTCAGGAGTGGTTTCTTGCTAGTTGTAAACAAGCGTATATCTGTTTCGCTTGAATGGCTCTGCAGCTCCTGTCCTGAGGTACTACTGTCCCATTCACTTGCCTGGGCCAATAAAACAATTGAGCTGCCGCGCTGTAACGGCGAGGGAAGCGCTGCCAATACACTGTGAGGGCTATTAACACGGTGCAATAAACCTGTAAAGCCCTTTATGGGAGGCAATGAGCTGTGCCGGCCGGAGGCTGCCTGTATAACACAGGATTACGATAATAACACCTCAGCAGCGGGTCTGCCAGCATCGCGCATCAGTGTCTATGGAATAATATATATATAATATAATAACAGCCTGTGTATCCATTAAGGCCTTCCTTTTGGAAGTTAAACGCTAAGTGTGCTTCCATATAATATTTTTTGAAGAAAAAAAGCCCACTGCATTTTACTGAATGAAAATCTTGTTCTGGATTCTGATTCAGAAAATACAAAGCACAAGCGAGTTTTAATAAACCTCTTTTGGAATTCTTGCACTGCAGTCCGCCCAAGTTGCCGCTTCTATACCTTTCCTTCCGATGTTAATAGCAGGCACGGCGTGACTGTCTATGTTAGCCTCTCACGCACCCACTGCTTTCCCACGATCACTTACTTATTGCCTCGAACTTCACAATGATCTGCCTCTGGTACACAGTGTTTACTCCAGGGCTTACAGTGATCTCCTTTGTGTTATGGACTCTTTAGAACATAATATTATTTTATTATCTCACTTGCATTACTTCAAATAATGTATGGCTAAGTTCTAGAATTCTCCTCTAAAACAACAATTAAATAGTATGATATATAATATATATATATATATATATATATATATATATATTTCATATATATGATATATATATATATATATATATTTCATATATATGATATATATATATATATATATATATATATATATATATATATATATATATATATATATATATATATATATATATATATATTGCCCTAACTACATTCTGGTCACCTTTTATTTCTCAGTAACTTGTCAGTTACATTTTTATGCATCTAATATAAACTGTTCTTTTTCAGATCCTATGCATTGAGAATATTTTTGAACTGGCACTTATTGTTAAAGACACAGGTCATGAAAACCTTTTACAACAACAACGTATGCTGGTAGGTAAGAAGAAAACCTGAAGGGTCCTTATATCTGTTTGTTTATTTTTTTTATTTTTTTTAAACCCACATTTTTTCACAGTGAGAGAATGTTATTGTTAAGAAAATGCAATCCCAAGGCTTTTTGGCAGTTGGATGCTTTTCATAAATGCAGTCAGCATGTCTTTTTATAACATGTAGGTAACAGTTTACTATATCCTATGTTTAAATAATCAGACATTTATTGTTTGTGTTGTGTCTTGCCCCCCCGCCAATGCTTCATTTACTATTTAAATTAAAGAAGGCTGAGAAAGCCATGCCAATATGTATCATAGCATGGTGACTTTATACAGACAAGAAGATCATATTGTGAGTAGCTCTCATTCCGATGTATCAGTGTAATTCACAATTCTTCCAGCTCTGTGAAAAAACACAGAAGGTAAAATAGCAACACACAATGTTTTACCTTTGAATACAGAATTTTGTTGGTGTCTATTTGGTTTACCATTACATTTTGTGTATCAATATATTTTTAGCCAAGTTTTTTGTCAGGTGGCTTTATAGGGAGAATTATAAATGTACACCCGTCTCACATATCCTCAAAGTGTAATTTACAGCAGATGCATTTATATTACATTATTGATACATATCTTCTACATTTCAATCAATATCAGCAAAATTCACTACCCGGTATAAACTGATCTTGTGTAACACAAAATGGAAATGTCAATCACATAAGCGTTCTAATATTCTTAAAATAGAATGTTCTTCTGGAAGCATCACTGGCCAGATACTCTCCACTAGGCTGTATTCTCTAATATATGGCTGCTTTATCACATACCTTGCTACTAATCCAGGTGTAATCCGGCATTAGGTTAAATAAACAGAGATAACTACATTAGGCATGTAAAAGACAGCAGTCAATAATGAACGTGCAAATGTTCAAAAATCTATATTGTAAAATATAATAATACAGCAAATAATAAATATGAGGGACTTTTGAAGAACATACCACTAAATGTATGTTTGCTGAGTAAACGGAACTAAGCTTTATTATATAGACATTGTAGTGTTTCTTTACATTGCGTTTTGATGCATAGATGTTTTTTTTTATTCAGGTGCAATGCTGCCTTGAATTTCCTGGTAAACATAAATCAAGTTGATATACCAGCCACCATTTCACTGTCAGACATGCACATATATACCAGGAATATATATACCTATATATATATATATATATATATATATATATATATATATATATATACAAAGTATCTTTTTTTAATGCCTCTTCTGAACATTGGACATGTTATTCTATATTTTTTTCACTAACGCACAGTTAAGGTTTTCAAGTATTCAACATGCATAGCATCATTATATACTTGTCACCCATATGGGATATTTGCATTCTTGAAGGGTAATTTAAGGATCCCAGGAGCTTTTGACTGTGTAAACCAAAGAATTTGTTACTATTTTTAAATTTCAGGATTTGAGTCCTCAGAAAAGGAACTAGAAGAAATGCCCTGTAGTTGAATGCACTCCATCATTTTTTTTAAAGCCAACATTTTGTTTAGTCACTGAATGCAAAGGGATGCAGTGAAATGCCATCATCTATAGGTGAAGGTAATTAAATTAGTTAAAGGCTTTTTCCTTAGCATATTATTCTATACCACTGGAATAATAAACTAGATTTGTTTTTACCTTTACACAATTTGACCAATGAAGAATGATTGATTACTAAATATTTATTGTGACTTAAGTATGTAAAAAATAGACAGTTATTTTTCTAAGGCTAACTGATAAAACATTAACTGTTAAAAATATGTATTGCTCAATATAGATGTCAGTTTGCATAAAAATGACTGCAAAGAAAGTATCACTTACCAACAAATTGCTTAAATCAGTCCACTCTTTTACTGTATAATGTTAAAAACAATATTCCGAATTTATTTTATTGATGCAAAAAAAAAAATAACCATGAAATGACATTTATTGGAGATCCCTTCAAAGGAACACAGACCTTCACATATTCATCAACATATTAGACCATATGTACTATAAGTACATTCCCATTCCTCCTGTGCTTCTTGGTTAATGTACCCCTGCTTCTTTATCTATATAAAACAAATAAAGAAACACTTCACACAGTCACCTTAACTTCCAGTTGTCAGGATCTGCAAGATAATTCATGGCCATTGAGTTGCTTCTTCCCTAGTGTTAAGTTTCCACTATTATAGAATAATTAAAGTGCACCTTTATATTGGTAGAGTGACAAGAAGGGAAAGAAATTCAGGAAAGGAAATTGATTTGATACTCAGTGCTTCCGCACTGTGAAAAAGATCTCAACATCCATGTGATGAACCTTTAAATAAAATATCTGCAAAACAATTACACTAAGTGAGTAACAAAATTGTCCTGCTTTTAGTAGTTTCAATAAATGTGTTTGCCTATACTAAAAGTTGTGCCTGCATCCGTTCGCTTTTAGGTTTTGGTTCCACTGTGTCATTCACACCCCTCCTGACTATGGTACTATCATCAAATGTAATCAAGGTTTTACTCACAGCACACCTAAGCACAGTTAACATGTTGAGTTTCTCACACAGACATGCCCGTTTTCTGCTTTGCCAACAGTTCCCTTCCTGTTTCTTTCCATGTATTATATCAAGAATAATTGAAATGGCAAATATGAATTTGTCCTTAAATGTGTAAAGCATACAATTATCTACCAGTCATAACTATATCACTAAGTAATACCCATGCCAGCTACTGTCTTTTTTCCATTATTGGCACCCCAATTAGCTTTGTATAATAACATTTTTGGTAGAAAAGAAAACACTGGGTTTATATCATCCATGTTAATCTGTAACATCACAGTACAGAAATAAAAGCATCATTTGCATGTGGTTTCAAATAAGCTGTTGCTACATTTCTGATGCTGCTAACAAAATTATTTCCGGCAATACCAGACAAAAATTAAACACTTGTGCAGTGGCTGTAGACAGAAATGAGAATCCTGGGAAGCATAGACTGCTTGGCAACACTGGGTTTAGCAATTTGTTTTGCCAAGGACTTTGCATTTATTTACTTTACATCATCTGATTTGCAGATGCTGTAAGCTACCAGAATGTTTTATTGTGTACATTGTCTTGTGTATCCTCTACTTTGAAATAAAGCAAAACATGTTCAAGACAGAAGGGTAGGCAATCACTGAATGGAAAGTTCATTTAATTGAGGAATTTTACTGTATGAAAATGTAAATCGGTTAGTGTAGCTATGTCACTTTCTAAATGGACTGATGATTTTATGTGTAAACCAAGATTAACTAAACTTGTTTAAGTCCAGGACAACAATATAGTTTTACCTGAAACAGGAACAGACATTATGTACATGCACAGGTATAAACATGCTGAAGTAATACTAGCAATGGGTTTGCTTTTACAAATTAAGTCCTCAACCCAGGTTTTGGGGAAGTTCTCAAGTGTGCAGAGGGGATCAAACAGCAATAAGTCATTCTGTTAAATCCACCTGGACTAGTGAAAGAGCCGCCTGTGTTCACACTAGATCCTAAGAATGTGGACATGTCTGAAACTATCAAGGAGGCAGTAACTCTTTAAGGGGCCTGTTTTTTCTTAGACACCATGGAGTCTTTAGGTTCTAGATGATATGGCATGGCATCCACTTTAAACTGTAAGTTTTCATGTTCTGTACCCATTTTATTTTATTGAATAATTATATGAAGCTAGTGATTAACCATTTTGGCTCTTTACCGGACTGGTGTCAGAATTAAAATAACTGAGTTTCAGAATATATCCTAGATGATATGAACTAAATCAAATTGCATTTGCAGCCTTTGTGGCAGTATATTGCAATAATCAAGAATTTCTGCCTTCACTTCATTTGGTTCACAACTATGGCAAGCAGGTATTTGTGAATCAAGCAGGCCTTGTAACCAAAAAATCAAAAAGGGACATACTTTTAGTTTCAGTGTGCATGCCTTAGACTTAGATATGTCTATAATGCCATAAGTGTATTTTTTTTGCTCACTATTTTGTCATGATGCACAATTTATACATCTGCGCCAAAATGTCATTTTTTTTTATTTTACTGTCTGTGAATTCCTAAAAGCAGTTTAACAATCATTGAATATTGTCCATAATGTTGGCTCCCCTTGTTTATAGGGTCAAATCAAGGTCTTTTAAAAAAAATGAGGCCAGAATATTCTCTGCCTCTTTGCCTATCCATGTTATACGTAATTTTGATGTAGCTGAGGGAGAGAGCTGGCAATCTCAACTGTCACATTTAAACACAAATTATTGCCCAACCACTCAATTTGGAATCAAAATTTTGAGCAAACATATATATATATATATTGTGTGTGTTAGGGGCAGAATAGCAGTTAGAAAGAGGATGAAAAGTCAAGTAAGATAAAAGAAAAACAGGGGAAAAAGATAGAAAAACGAGAGGAAAAGAGCAAAAAAGAGATAGAAAGAAAGAAAGAGGGAGGAGAGAACAGAAGAAACATAGACCACAAGAGGCAGAACGCAAAGAAAAAAAGAGCTTGTGTGAAATGCCCCTTGATCTGGCCTTGGAGGAGAGGTTATAAATCTAAAAAACGAAAATAGTACAGAATATACATAAGTTACACTAATCATGGACCCCTTGACTATTGAAAGGATTTCCCAGCTGCAAAGAACAGATAGTATCTAGCAACCTTACGTAAATACTATTGTTTTGTCTGTGAAGGTGATTGCATCTCTCAAAGGATCACAGCATCATGTCCCATGAGAGAAGCACTACTGTTTATCTGCCCTTTTAATGAAGAAGTTAGATGTGTGTGGAAGGTTTAATCACACATCTCCCTGCCTTACAAGACACTAGAGAAAAATCTTCCATTAATTTACGAATGTTTCCTACACTTTAAACACAATATTATTTCTGTGCAAATGCCACACGACTGCTATTATAAGCAGTAAATAAGAACAGCAAAAAAAAGTTTTCCATATTTTCCAGCCACATGTGTGCAACTTTCTCTAAGAGCAACAGGGTGTCTGGCCACATTAAGAATATATTATAGACCACATTAGACTTTATTAACCCTTCACTGCAGAAAGGTGACAAATGTTCTTGCGCCTATTTTCAATGCAAGTTTTAACATCACTATACCAATCCTCTTGTGCTCTTCTCATGGGATCTTGGAATCATCTGGCTTCACACCTGTCCCTAAATGTAGATCAGTGATATCATGTATGATTGATTTGGCAACCTTGTATAATCACTTTATTAGCTATTTGCTAATTTAAATGCTGTCTTATTATCTACAGTTCTCATGTCTCATTATAGGCCAGAGGTCAATAGAACAAGACATTACCAACAGTATTGATTAATATTGGTTAAAATGAGATTATCACGCAGGTACAGCCCAAGACACAAGAGGGACAGGGTCTGGAGGCAGATTTTGCACCAACAGACCATAGATTGCAGGTGCCTGGGCAGGTCAGTATTAAGATAAGCTGCTCTGATTACAAGCAAAGGGGCAGATCCATACAAGATTAAAGGTGAGGAGGGCAAAAAAATAACAGTGAAGCAAGAGGCCAAAAAGCAAAATACTCCTGGTATTCCATATTCATAATAGTGAATAGTGAATTATTTAGTAACTGGTAAACACACTAACCCTTAGTAATATAGAAAGATGTGAAAAGTCCAAGTTTCTGTGAAAGGGCTTTAATCACAAAAGGGGGAGCAGTCAGAGTGTTGTGGTTTTAACGCCCTCACGTCAATATTCATCATAAAGGGTCATCACTAGCAAGTTTCTCCAGGCCCTGTACAAAGTAGAATTCCATGAGTGAGGAGACTTGGAGGAAATCCCACTGATTTAACTACAGTCAAAATTTCCTACAGCAGAGGCTCACTAGGGTTGTCTCATCATAATGTCTGTCAATTCTTGTCTTGTCATACTCCTTGAATTTATGTATTATACTAAGAGCTGCGTAAACTGTTGGCGCTATATAAAGATAATAATAATAATTATAATAATTATATATTGATTTCTAAAGTACCATCATATTCTGTAGTCCTAAACAATGGGTAATGTATAATGAAGTCAAGGAGCTGAAACAACTCTCCTGCAAACTCTCCTGACAACTCTCCTTTCAGTGAATAAACAAAAGTGACCGAAATTTGAAATTGTGAAAAAGTGTAGCAATAACAAAACCAACAAAATCAAAAGCAGGTTCTTATCATATTATGTTCATTAATGAAAGACTCTGCAAATCACATACAAAGAAAGGCAAGGGAGGACCAGGAAATCAAATGGTTAAAATATAACCTTTAATCATATGCTTTAAAAACCCATCTGGGGAGGACTAGTTCTCCCTAAGAGAAAAGTGATCATACAAAGCAACTGACTGTTGGGATATGAGGGCTAAATAAAAAGAGAAAAACAGATGTGGCTTCCGATGTTTTATACGCATATCTCTCTCTTGATAGCAACTTCCTACAGAACCGCTGTACGATTAAGCTAAGGACCTCACGATTCTAAGATTGCATTCTAAAGCCTTGCCGTGGAAGGAAGCAAGGGGCCTACATCACCAGAGCCAACTAATGATCCTAAATTATCCATTGTGAGCCTGCTTCATCAGGGTTTCTGAAAAGTATTTTGATTTTAAAAGGAAGTAGTAATTGGTGGTTCCTCCTATTATCAACGCTGATTTATTGAGCAAGTAACGGGATGTCACGGTCTTATGGGAGGTACACACCCAAAAGAGGGTCTGATTAATGATGTGACGAGCCCCCAGTGAGTCACTCAACAATGCATATATCAGATATTTGTTTCTAACCAGTATGCCAGCCTGAAAAACCTGTCGGATTTCTGTACTACAGGTTAGTTGTAAAATTAATGTTGGAAGAAAGCAACCATTTCTGATACCAAAACTTGCTACGAGGGAGATTCATGCGGTTTGCAAAGAGGACAGGGAAATCATGTTACTCTGATAACTAGATAAGAATTGCTAACATAGGCCCTTGATTTGTACTTGAATCGCTCAATCCCTTCTGGCCCTCTTTGTCTCTCTGTGTTTATCACAATGCTTAACAAAAATAAAGGCCCAACCACATTTCTGGTAAATATGTGAATTTTTGCTCTAAATGAATAGGGTGCTAAAATTAATATCTCCTCTTACTAACAGCACTTGCATTTGTTTTATTTTCCCAAATTGTTTTGCAATGGATTTTTCTTCCTATACATTCCCATTCCATATCCCAGATTTTAATTAATTATTATTCATTTGTAAAAGCAAACAAATATGCTGAACTTTACATAGTAATTGAAGCGTAACAAACTTAAACTGACAAGACAAAATCATGTGTAATTTAAAGAAGACCCTGTTCACAAGCTTACAATCTAGAGACATTTTTACATTGTTTTACATACATATATATACAGTGTCATGCAGCACCAGGCATGAAAACAGCAAAGAAAAAAGAAAACTAAAATATGGACAGAAAACTGTGGAAATCACACAGAACACCTTAGTGCAAGCACCTAGACAAAGATTTCATAAAGGGATGATACAATAAAGTATGTGTCAAAGGTGCACAGAAATAAATCTGCTGCACATCAGAGGGAAGAATTTAAGTTCTGAGGAACCTGCCATTGGTAACTATAACCATAAATCTGTGATCTATAGAAATTCTTCCCACCTGTCTATGTGCTATGAAGAAAAAAGGGGTTTATATGAGATTTAACTATTAGTTTCCATGGTTCCACTGTGGGAAACTTTACAGTCACCCAGTTGCAAATAACCCACCTACAGGTGAAAAAGTCAAGAATATTGATAAATGTTGGTTATACTTAATCATACCTAATAAGCACTTTGGAGAGTCACACTTTATGGGATACACAGCCACCTCTTCAGTACATTCTACATAACATTACAAAATTTGGAGTACCTGCTGGTTTAATTATCTCATAAATCTTGCATTATGACAGTCCCCCTCAGGCTAAGGACTCCACTTACTAAATAAATAAATGATTATACATTTTTATCTAGGAACCACTATTTCTAATTCCAATTTCTAATTATTTTTTCTCTGTTATGTTGGAAAATGAATTACTCATACTGGGAGTCCTGTTATGCAGTGTTATATACACTTCACCTGCAATCTGGTGTTCTACTTCTTTCCTACCTCTGATCAACTTTGCAGAATTAGGGTCATACACTGGTGTAACTACAGGGACCGGGGCCTGTGCCTCTAGGGCCCCCAGGGTTACCCCTGCGACCCCTTGTTCCTGTCTCCTCATGCTGATTCACAATTGCTAAACCACACCGATCCAGGTTTGAAGGGGTATTTTTTAAACGATTTTGAACCAGTAAGGGGAGACAGATGCGTCTCAAGGTCACATAATGTCACGTGACCCCGCAGTAAAACCCATTGTGTGAGCAGCCTAACAGCAAGCTGCAGGAATGGTAAGAGGGAAGCAGGAGCGGGAGAGAGAGGTGGGATGTATGTGTTTGTATTTATGCATGTATGTGAGCATGGATGTGTAATTGTGTGTGTGTGAGCATGGATGTGTAATTTGTGTGTGTGTGTGAGACCATGGATGTGTAATTGTGCTTGTGAACATGGATGTGTAATTGTGTGTGAGAGCATGGATGTGTAATTGTGCGTGTGAACATGGATGTGTAATTCTGTGTGTGTGTGAGCATGAATGTGTAATTGTGTGTGCGTGAGCATGGATGTGTAATTGTGCGTGAGCATGGATGTGTATTTGTGTTTGTATGTGAGAGCATGGATGTGTAATTGTGTGTGTGTGAGCATGGATGTGTAATTTGTGTGTGTGTGTGTGTGTGAGACCATGGATGTGTAATTGTGCTTGTGAACATGGATGTGTAATTGTGTGTGAGAGCATGGATGTGTAATTGTGCTTGTGAACATGGATGTGTAATTGTGTGTGAGCATGGATGTGTAATTGTGTGTGTGAGCGTGGATGTATAATTGTATGTGTAAGCATGGATGTCTAATTGTGTGTGTGAACATGGATGTGTAATTGTGTGTGTGTGAGCATGAATGTGTAATTGTGTGTGCGTGAGCATGGATGTGTAATTGTGTGTGTGAGCATGGATGTGTATTTACCGTATTTGCTCGATTATAAGACGACCCTGATTATAAGACGACCCCCCAAAATCTGAATATTAACTTAGGAAAAAAAGAAAAAGCCTGAATATAAGACGACCCCAAAGGAAAAAAGTTTTACCAGTAAATGTTAATTCATGTAAACTATTTTTTTTAATAAAAGCTATGATTGAGAAAAATATTTTTTTTGTTTTTATTTCTTGTATTTTCCAACCTGTCCACCAGTTACGCACATCTGGCCCCAGGCTTGCCACTCCAATATGGCACTGTGGCCCATGATATGCCTTTTAACCCTCTATATACCACTGTGCCCCATGGTATGCCTTTTGACCCCCTATGTGCCACTCTGCCTCCAGAAATGCCTTATACCCCTATATCCCATTCTGGCATTTAGGGGGTTAAAATGCATATTATGAGGCAGAGTGGCATATAGGGAGGTATAAGGCATTTCAGGAGGCAGAGTGGCATTAAGGGAGTTAAAAGGCATTGTATAGAGCACTCTGCCTCCAGAAATGCCTTATACCCCTATATGCCACTCTGGCATTTAGGGGGTTAAAAGGCATATTATGGGGCAGAGTGGCATATAGGGAGGGATAAGGCATTTCAGGAGGCAGAGTGCTCTATTAAATGCCCCCTTAACGCCACTCCAGAAATGCCCTATGCCCCCATTTAACACACACACACACCCTATACCCCAATTTAACTCACACACACACACACACACACACTCTCTCTCACTCACCCCTCTCTCACCCCTCTCTCACCCCTCTCCCCCCTCTCACCCCTCTCTTACCGGTGCTTCCAGCCCGGGCAGCGGGTTGACGTCTCCTTCTGCTGCAGCCGGAAGGAGGTGGAGTTGGCAGCGGGGGTTTGTATGCGTCCGTCGCGTATACTTTCCCAGGCTGTCAGAGATCAGAGTTCCCCGCACCGGTGCCGCACCGGTGCGGGGAGCTCTGATCTCTGACAGTCGGGGAAGGTCTACGCGACGGACGCAGACAACCCCCGCTGCTAGCCACACCTCCTTCCGGCTGCAGCGGACGTTGTCTACGCGGATCGCGTAGACGTCAACCCGCTGCCCCGGCAACACAGCAGGAAGCACCGGTAAGTGTGTGTATGATGGGGGGGGGTGAGACAGGAGGATCCAGGTCCCCTGCAGCGGTGCGGGGGATCTGGATCTTAGTCTCCTAATCAGACCTCTATTTGAGGTCTGATTAGAAGACGACCCCGATTAGAAGACGAGGGGTATTTTTCAGAGCATTTGCTCTGAAAAAAACCTCGTCTTATAATCAAGCAAATACGGTATGTTTGTATGTGAGAGCATGGATGTGTAATTGTGTGTGTGTGTGAGCATGCATGTGTAATTGTATGTGTAAGCATGGATGTGTAGTTGTGTGTGTGAGCATGGATGTGTACTTGTGTGTGAGCATGGATGTGTACTTGTGTGCGATCATGGATGTTTAATTGTGTGTGTGTGAGCATGGATGTATAATTGTGTGTGAGCATTGATGTGTAATTCTGTGGGAGCATGGAAGAGTAATTTTGTGTTTGTGTATGAGCATGGATGTGTAAGTAGGGTGAGATGAGGCAGTTGTGCCGCCTGTAAGTAATGCCTTTTTCTGCTTCCTGGAGCAGGTACGGTGTCAGCATTGGGCAGGATCTCCCACCTTGCCCTAGACACCAATAGACCTAATTATGGCTCTGAATAGAACTTTCTCTTCTAATGCCTGCTCTCCCAATCTGCTGTTATTATAATTTCCGAGAACTATCAGTTGTTCCCTTCAGTATAATACCTGCTACATTTGTATTCATTCTTGTGATGGCATAGTTCTATGTAAGGTATAGCAAACAATCACTAGAGCTGCTTGTTAAATATGAACTCCACTCTGTAAGTAGCAACAATAAATGCTCAAAAAGCTCTCAATGAGAGAGACAGGGGAAACAGAGGAGTAGGTACTCACTGGTTACAAGTGTATCACCATCAATAATGAATATGAAAAAAGGCAGAAGACTCAGCCAGGATAATGGTCAAAAAACAGTTCTCCTCTTTATTAATGGAAACACCGACCGGTTTCGGCGTAGACAATCGCCCTTATCAAGGTGAAACATCGAGGAGAACATAGCTCTATGTAAGGAACAAGGCTGGTGCAAGGAATCCTGCCACCCCCTTGGCTCCGCCCCTAGTATCCCACCCTTGGGTTGAAGTCATATGAGTGCATCATACACATTTGTTGACAGCACCTGACAGTCTCTTGTCCTCTTCCATTACAAAATGGAGGAGCTGGAGGACCTATATACTCTCTCTATATAAAAAAGCATATTATGATACTTGGTAGTTAGCATATTCATGATTGACTTGTCATATTCTAATACTTTTTTTATTTAAATGGCTAAAAGCTCATTCAGAGTTAAATGGTCAATATAATTTACACTTCTTTAAGTTACCATCTCATCTGTTCTGTCCTATGCTTCGAAAACCAGGGGTTTGATTCGATGA
Source organism: Spea bombifrons (assembly GCF_027358695.1). NCBI lineage: Eukaryota > Metazoa > Chordata > Amphibia > Anura > Pelobatidae > Spea > Spea bombifrons. The sequence continues at coordinate 67,694,556 of NC_071089.1, forward strand.
CCTGGCTAAAATTAAATTTGCAACAATGGTCATATAACAACACAGTAAAAAAATCAATGACTAGAGTAAACAGCAAACAACAACCGTACATTTAACAATACGAAGGCACCGGAAAAGTTCTGTTAAAACCATTGAAAACCCTGAGTGAAAGCTATTCAATGAGGTGTGCAGTTTGTATGGTGACTAAAATGTATCCATAATTGCATATACATTTCATATCATCACAATGTTTTGTCTAACCTCCTCTAGACCTAATTAAAATAAATGTAGACACTGTACAAGAAACAATAAAACACACTACAAATGTACAATCAAGCAAAAATAAACCATCTCATTGATGGTTAACTGGTTTTACCAATCTAACAGCACATGTTGTGATATGGTTGTTTCAGGCTTACGTGAATTTTGGCTCGTTGCTCATGTTGTGGATATAGTCAAGAGCATTTAATTCCACCACACATTTTTTTATAAATGTATTGTATTTCTCACCTGCAACTAAATTTAGCTGGGAGCATCCAATCGACCCCTAGATGTCCATTGTAATTATACCGAGCAGTATTAATTATATACTTAACTGACCAGGTCACAGTTCTTCCAGTCTGTTGCAGTAAAACCAAAGTTTATTCAATAAACTGTAAATTTGATGATTGAGTTGCAATATGTTAATGCATTTCGAATAATTTACTTCAGTTTGTATTAACCCCTTAGTGACTTATTTAACATTATTGCAGTGCTGCTGTTTAGCTGTAATTTTCCTCTCATTTAATGTACCCACACAAATTGTTTCAGTACGAAAAGGGTTTTTTGTAGGTAGAATTTTGATCATATCATCTAATTTACTACATAAAAAAATGCTAAATGCTAACCTGCTAAATAGATTCTAATATTTGTCCTGAGTTAGAAATGCCCAATGTTTTTAGCTTTTTTTAAAATAAGTTATAGGGCAATAAGTGCACGTAGAGTATTGCTATTTTAAAATATTTTTTTCTATCTGGTTATCATGCGCCCATGTCCAATTTGGGACATTTTTGAAGCCGGCCAATTCAATTTACACAATCAAACCAGATATTTTTTTTTAAAATGGGCACCCCAGGGTATTTCAAATGCTAGTAATTTGTGTTCAGCAACATCTCCTGAGAACAGCAATACCACCCATGCATAGTCTTGTTGGGTTGTTTTGCGGCTAAAAGGGCACATTTGGGGCATTTTCAGCTTTTCAAATAGGAATTTTGACATCTGGTCAGCCTGCCCCAATATCCAATTTTGAATAAGTTTCAAGTCTGCCAAATCAGTTTACTCCATCAAACCAAATAGTTTTGGAAACTAGACACCCCAGGGTATTTCAGAAGCTGGTATTTTAATTCTCTCCATACACTTATTCTACCACCAGCCTTTGTCAAAGTTTGTGGTAGTAATTTTTTGTGTTTTTTTTTCACACACATTGCACTGTAGGTGTTAGGGCAGCGATTGCAGGTTTTTAAAAGCAGCCCGTATATGTACAGGCTTTGTCACAAATGCATTGCATCATGAGCCCATACATGTATGGGCTTTGTCATTAAGGGGTTAATTTGGTAAAATGCCCTTTATCTCCAGCAAACTCACAGTGTAGTAAATAAATGCTCAAATACCTTAATACCCAGGGCAGACCCCCGCCCTTGTTAAACTACCTAATAACACCAGGAAAGCACTAGGTGCATTAACAGGGCAATGACTACCAAAAACTGAACTCCAGTAAATAACATAAATATTTAACATGAATAAATATTACACACAGAAAATGTTCCTTAAGCTTACTAAACTATCCAGGTACCACCAGCACAGGGAAGGACATAACTGGACCCGAGGTTCCAAGCTCCGCTCGCCAGGAACCTCCCACCAAAGTACCGCCAAATGCCTGGTAAGCTTCTGCCAAAAGCCAATCCCTTGAGATCTTAAGCAGGATGGGCTCCCCACCCAAAAGAAGCAAGGCCCTCTTCAATAGCCAAATAACTCCCTGGACTACCTCCCCTCCACACCACTCTCCACCACAGAAGAGGCCTTAGAGAACCCCATGCCCTGAAGCTGAGGATAAAGGGCTGGACCCCCAAACCTCCCTCCCTCAACCTCTCGGCATCCCAGTCAGGGCCCACTCTGGCCCATTCTGGGCCCCGTGGGCATCATTATATTGGGATTAAAGAGTTTAATAATCACAAACTCCATTTCTCATTATATATAATATAAGACTTTAATTAGAGCTGTACAAATTCTGATCCTAACATTTATCTTTTTGCTGGGTTCTTTGGGATCTCTTGAATATCCAAAAGTACCTCCATGAGGACCTGTGTATCCACAGGGTTGGCACCAGCTTGGCTTGTTCTGAGTATTAGTGTAAAACACCTGTATCATTTTCTTCTTGATTCATCTTTAAATATTCCAGGAACATACTTCAAAAATTAAATAATTTGCAAATGGCATGTTGCTTACATTACAAAAAACATGCTATTATGACATATAATTACTTGATACAGTTGGTTACACAGAACTGCATAAAATGGGCTTTACAATTGACAGAAGATGATCCCTTGAGATTACAGGGCAAGAACCTTAATTTTCAACAGCATAACATATTTTTTATGCTAAAGCAATAAAAATGTGGTATACGCTAATTATCGTGGTTGTGATGGGGGACACAGTAAATAATTACAAATGGTTATTGCACAATTCTTTATTTAACAATGCTGCTCGGTTTAAAATGCTGTTGAAAATGTACAGGGTGTTGAAAGGGAGTGTATGACATGACTGCTATTTTTGAATTTAAGCAGAAATTATTTTTCTGCTGAGGCAACATAGATTACAGTTTCTACTAATAATTTTTTTTATTTCTGCATTTAGAAATAGGTTAAAAAAAGAATAATTCACTCTGGACATTAAAATTACTACTATATGTTAAAAAAAAATTCTGCAACAATTTAACATACTTACAATGTAAGTATGTAGAATTGCCATATTAGCTCGTTACCATTTGCATTATATGTCCTGTTGTGTTTCCATAATGATTAGCTTCTAAATGAACCCTAGAGTCAAGACCTCCACCATAGGGTTTCACTTGCAACAGCAGCCTGTCCCAGTTGGTTGAGCCTCCAGGTACTCAGATGCCACCAGGGCTTTTGAGTCAGAGGCAGTAATGGTGTATGGCATCTGTAAGAATCTTACATTGTACAGTACTGTGGAATAGGATGGTGCTATATAAAACAATAAATAATAATAATAGTGAAAAGAGAAAGGAAAACTTGTAGCTGAAAACCAAAACAGGAACAGCAGAGCACCAACCAGAATTACAAGGATGATGCAAAACCATAAACTGCAGCCAAGGTCATAAATGTAGATAAACCAAGAAGACAGGACCTAGAGGAGATAAAAACTCTATGCAAGAACCTGGAAAACAATAGTATAGGATCTGGTACACTGTGGGGCAAGCTTAGTAGAGGGGTAGTGAACTGTAGGTTTCCTGTTGGCATCCGATGAAGGCATACTAAATGCAGGAAGAAAACATCAGACTGTAACGTTGGGGTGAGTAACCTCAGTGCAGAGGCAGCGCAGGAGAACCTGAAAGGAATCCACCTACCCTTAAGCCTCAGGCTTCATCCTCCCAGGACTTTTGCACTCTGACCAATACCTCAACTGAAGGATGTAACCACAGCGTACAATAACTGGATAGCAGAAAAATTGCAGTCAAAGAACGAGCTAAAATCAGGATAGTAGGTAACTTGGGAAGGGTTATAAAGTGTGCATGTTTGGAGAAGCAATCAATCACAACCACATCCATCCTTTTTCTCAGATTGGGACAGATCACCAATAAAGTTCATAGATAATTGAGTTCATGATCTTTGAGTTATAGGAAGAGGGTGCAAACAACCTGCAGGACTGAAATATATTATGTGTATAGCTATTAGGCATCATTGGCCTTTAAAAAAAGTATTTTAACAAAGTGAAAAGTGCTTAGTGTCCCAAGGAGCCTGGTCACTATAGAATGATGGTCCCAGCATGGAATTGCCTTACAAAATCATGGAGAAACATATAACAGTGTGATAGGGGGAAAATGATGGCAAAGGAGTACTTTGGCATGTGTTTGGTCAAGGTATGAGTCTAGAAGATAAAACAAGAACATCTGGAGGTTCTAGGGGAGGGGTAGGCAACCTTCGGCACTCCCGATGTTGTGAACTACATTTCCCTTGCCAGCATCATGATTGTAAGAGCATTATGGGAGATGTAGTCCACAAGGTTGTAAGTGTCAAGCCAGAGGGGTAAGGAAGAAGCAAAACAGTAAACTACAGATGAAAACCAAGAATAGCATACCTAGAGAGACTGGAATACCATCTTCTTGCTTGAACAACCATAGGGCTATTTAGGGGTATTAAGATGAAAAGGATGTCAGAATCAGAAATGGATTGGTAACAAAGAGACCTAATGGGAACAATCAGAGGGCTTTCTGTTTTAACTGGTAACACAGAGACCCGATAGGGAGAGGGGATACAAAAGAACTAATCAAGTATGATCTGGCTCATCCCGATTTGCCAAGCCATCACATATAACATCATATTTTATACATTTAATGTAGGTTTGTCAGAGCCTGTAAACTACTGTATTATAGAATAGTGAAAGAAATGTATCTGCTTACAGGCAAAGACAATAAGATGTTAGTCCACTTTGTGAATGGGTATATTTACAAAGTATGACATTTTCCATTCTAAATTAAACATCGTTTGAGTAATTCCAATAAAAATGTAATATTCATTGATATTAGACATTCCTTTAATTTGCATTTATAGACATAGAGTAGACCGTGTTTTCCTTCTCTCTTTTTGGTCTATTCACTAAAAAGTTGAGTTGTCTGTCAGGTTAAGGGATAACTGGATTGACAGATATTCCACCATATAAGTGTTATCATTGTTCAGACCTTCTACTTATTTTACTTTTATACATCATTTTCCATCTTGTGTTGTCTTTAAAACCAATTCCATAGATGTAATTTTGTAGAGTCAATGATCACAATAGGCTTTGATAAATCTATTATAACTAGGTCCATAGCACTAAGTGGACCTCAAATTGTGTTACATGTAAAAGGATAAATAGACAAAATCAGAGGCTCATGCATTTGTAAAATGTTTTTTAAATGTGTTCAATCCATACCACCTTTTCTAAAACATGGCAAACTTCCACCATACGTCCATGGAGCATCATGTTTATATTATCTTCTGGACTCTAAGAGGTGGTAGTCAGAGTTTGTATCACAAGTGTATTACTATGCATGCAGATGTATGGATGTGATTACAAAACATACTTCCTTGCAAGAAAAAAGTAGACAACAAACAAATATAATTAAATGACCAGAGCCTATTTTAATATTGCAAATCAGACTGTATCAAACATTCAAATAGACAGACTGCTTCCATTTTAAGTAACAACTTTTGAAGATTCCTCTGGGTTTAATATTATAACTGTGAACCATACACTTTTCTTTTTTCACCATAAGTGCTGACCATCATATTCACAAAATTACTTACACACACACACACAAACACACACATCTTCGATATATGTCCATACTGGTAGGTACAAAGACCAACCAAACAATGTTAATAATGGAATATATATATATATAAGCAGCATTAATGCAATTTTCACTTTTGAATATGGAAAGCTCATATAATTAGTCTTGTTGGTGTTTATATAAAATTCAATTTAAGTGTATTTTTTCAATATAAGGTTGCCTGGGGCTTTCTTTCTCAGTAAATCATGTTTTTTTTAGATTAGAATTCCATAAAGCACACAATCCAATATCAGCTAACACAATTAAGCATCATATGATTCAGTTTTGTTTTTGGTCTTGATTTATGTAAATAGGAATAATGTCCACTCATACTAGTAAATACTTCAAATAAAACTAGTAAGCACTTCAAATACCTCTTTCATTTCAACAAATCCCAACAAGTTCTTTTACAGAGAAACAAAAAGAAAATGGAAAAAAACACCCTGCACAGAAGGGTAGAGTTTAAATTGGAATATGTATCAGCCTTATTTCACACAGATGGTTATAAAAACAGAGCTGAAAATGTGCGATAGTTAAAAATAAAATAGAACGCTGGTAGGTTCTTTTATTCATCTGCATAAAGTATTACACCATTACCCCTCACTGCTGTTTTGCTTCAATAAACTCACTGTCCAATGTAATACACAGATTTAATTTTATATCTACAAAGTGCATTAATCATTCCCTCTTTCAAGAAAAGTTTTGAATTAGTTCACATCAAAAATACACTGCTAGCCTTTGTGCTACCGAACAATGTGTGCATGGAGTTACCATACTCCGCTGTAAGATCTAATTTCTGCAGCTCAACGAAACGAGATAAAAAAGCGAACTTTACAGAGGGAAACTAGCAATGATTTAGACTAATTTGTTTTATTGACATATTCAAAAATGTAGAAATTATTTTAATTCCCCATGCTCTTTCACGTAGGAAAAATTCTTTACCATTCATAAACACTTCAATAGATGCAGGTTTTATAAGTAATCTGTGTTCTAGTGATACTAAAACAGTGGTAATTACATTGCTCAACGTTGATTAATAAGCAACCTACATCACTAATGCACACGTCTAGCAACACACACATGCTTTGGAAGATTTAGTATGAAATTTCACAGTCCTTTGGGAAGAGAGAATTCTGGGATCCCATCAATATTCATTTTTAAGCAGTTACTGATTTGCTTACACAGCTCCATTTCTTTCCACCTTCAGAATTCAGCTAAACAAGCAAATTTTATTTTATGTAAAAATAATTAATTATAATGCCATCGTTGTATAAATAGGATATTAAAAATGTAGAAAATTACCTTTTTTTTAACGTACCACAGGCATCATTTTTCAAATGCTTTCTCCATCTCTAGTACATTTTGTTTTGGTTCTCTTTCCGGAACTGTAAAATTGTTAAATGCATATTTGTGTGTTTGTCTGCCCTGTTATATGATTGTACCAAAGAATATTAACTTCCCAGAAGTGTCTAAATGTGTCAATTACTTTTAAATTCATCAGATTATACCGTAAATGAAAAAGGAAACAAACAACATTATTCTATTTTACATTCAATTCTAATAGAGACATTATGGTTGGCATTGTGCCAAAAGAAAGAAAGCGTGAATGCTTTCGCTTTCTGAACTGTACGATTACTCTTGATTAGAAATGACGTTTCTGGTATGGCAATTATTTGCCATCTCTATGACAAAACTCTGCAGATCAAATATAAATTAAATTTAAAACAGGCAATGTGCTTTAGGCATTAATGTATATTTTCATTCCTCAATATCACGAGGTTATAAGTCAGAGGTGCACATACGTGCCTGCAAACTTGCATGTTCTTTAAAAACATAACAGAAATGAAATCAATATCATAAATATAGCATAGCATTAGCAGGCGAATGCTAGGTTATATCAATGTTCAAGAATATAGATATCCAAGTATTTTTTAAGATGCTTAGCCCATTTATTTAGGAAAACATTTTCCAAAAATATTCTGGATTCCAAAATAAGGAAAAAAAATCTTAACAAAACTTGTAATCTTAGTTATTCTTTTGTCATGATAATGTAACATACTTACATTTTGTAATTTGTATACACATATAATATATTATTACATATTATTAGATAAATAGCATAAAAGGAAAGGCACTAGAAAGAATTTTAAAAAACCCCAATGGATAGGATTTATTTTCTCAAAATATTTATATATATTTATGTTTGCCTATTCTACCAATCAAGTGGTCAAATGTGAAATGTGAACAAAATTACCAAATTTTATTTTTGCTGCTAAAATGACATTAACCAGTAACAGATTTAAAGTTCTTACAAAAACCTGATACAGAAACCTTGTCACATAATTTTTTATGAGCAGAGATTGGCCTCTGAATCCAATGGATGGAAGTGTTTTTAAATGCTTCAGCTAATTTACCTTTCTATTAACATGCAGATTTAGCTACCAGATTATGCTCATTCTTTGTTGGAAACAATACCTGCTGTTCTTACATGTAACTTAGAAGTTCCAATGAAACTCATTTATTCCATGTTTTCCTTTTATAACAATTTTGAAACAACTGAGTTGCCCAGTCATTGTGGGTCACAAAATTACATATTAGCATTGGCAGGACATCTCAGAGCTCCACAATGTCCCAAGCTACCTTTTTCAAAACCAATAACAGCCATAAATACATAAATAAAATGATTTATTCCTAATTCTGTAGTAATTTTACTAGATTTAGCTTTCTGATAATTTAGATAATCTTTCCATTGTGTTTTGCTAACGCATTATGGTAACAGTCAAAGCATTAACCCTTACGGTATTTACACTAGCTTGTGTTAATCTTTTACGTCATTTCCTATTGGAAATATTTTGATATATTGGGCTAATATTTTAAAATGTAAACAATTTCTATATTTCATGATGGGCAATGGAACCCGGGCAGTTCTGATAGTATTCAGGCCAGTGTCAAGTGTAGTCAAGCAGCCAGTCAGAGCAGCCCAGGGGCCAGTTACCCTCTGTCGCCCTCCACTATTCCCCTGAATGGAGCAATGGTTAGTAACTGTAATGCTAGCTGACCAATAAAAAATGTACCCTGTCTGGCTGGCGTTCATTTTACTATAGCGCTGTAGTAAATTAAACCACAATGGTTTGACAATGGAATTTCTGACAAATGCTTTTATCAGATGGTAAATTACTTAGTTGATATCAGTCCTATATAGAGTAATTATTCAATTAACACACTGGTGCAATCAGACCCATGTGCGGGTTTACGCAGGTGTTTGGTTATATAGAGTAATTATTCTATTAACGCACTGGTATAATCAGACCCATGTGCGGGTATATATATGCAGGTGCTTGGTTTAACATTGCTCAACTTGTCTATGGGTTGGATTATACGTTATTGTGAAGCTTAGTATGGTCTAACGAATGTTAAGGCAGATCTGTCACTTTTTCTAAAGCCTACATTTTTGAGTGCTGTATACAAAATAAACTTAAGTAATGGACTTCTGTAGTTTAAAATATGCCATGATAATATATGTTAAAACTAATCTTTTCTGTATACAATGTGATCAGTCATCTCATATTCCTCTTCTCCAGATCTGCGTGATTTTCCTCTCTTCTATGTTATTGTTTATCTATTGTTAAATTGGGCTTTGTTGTTGATTATTCAGGCTTCTTTGTAAGTGGGCAGGGTTGTGAAGATTTTATGTGTCTTATACCCTACTGATCTTAAGGTAGCCTAAGCAATTACAATGGCTAAAAAACACATAGGTTTATATAAAATAATTCACTGATGATGTATATATATATATAGTCCTGGGTATCTTACCAGGAGCTAGTATCCTACTAGGAGCACCAATTGGTGGAAAACCTTAAGTTAGTAACTTGTAACTTGTTAACACGATTTTTACTATTAATATATATATATATGCATATTTTATATATTTTGAGTTTTGTACAAATAATTTTTACTGTAGTAATACTAAGAATAACAACAACAATAATAATATATTTGCGTTTTACTTGAAGATGGGATACTTTGCAAAAGTAATTAGGCAGTTCCTGGTGGTATCAGTGAAATGAAGTTATTTAGTTAGCAAAAAGAGTTAGCTGCACCCTGAAATACTCAAGATAATTACATGTTTAGAGGAGATATCCATAATGCTCCATCCCTACTGGAAAATATGATGCATATACACATCAACATAAGTCATAAGCCTTATTTTATCTCTGCAAGTCATTTTACGTTTCTTCATTAAATTCAGCAAATGAAAACAAACAGAGATAAAAAAAAATACTTTATTACCTAAGCCTGGTATAATCTTTTATGATAATAAATAAAAAAGATAAAGCTGGTAATTTGTGTTCACAATAAAAATCCTTCCCATTTTCATGTTTTTTTTCTTTTGACATTGTTAATATTGGAGGGAATTATGGCATTTTGTTTTGTTCTACTCAGCCAGATCTTTCTATGAAGAGCCTAATTCTTCTGGCAAAAAGCCTTTCACATTTTCCCTTTTGTGGATTTACTTGTCCAGTGAAAATGGCGGATGAATAAGGAGCTGGCAATCCTTAAAAGCGAAGGCTGTGGGGATCCTCATTAATCTGCTAATAGTTTTTTCATGTCATGCCTCTTCAAAGTTTCATGTCTTGTAAAGATTGCATGGTTCTGCAGCAAAGGCAAAAAGCCCTTCCACTCGTCACCAACATCAAGGCAGATTACAACAAAGTCTTAATGCCCTTTTAAATAGTTTTCTGTTTAACTTCACCAAGGCTGAGGTTAACAGCAATGAAAAGCAAAATGATACTGTTTGCTTAACTGTACTTCACAAACCAAAGAAGAGTATAAAAGACAAAACCTTCACAAAGTAAGTCTCCTGACAAATAAGTTTCAAAGTGTCCCTAACACCAAGTATGACTCGTGTACTGTCCTTTTCAAATTAGAATTTGGATTCAGTTGTGGCTTAAAATCTTCTGCGCCAGTAAGTCCAAACTTACAAATTATTTATATGTCCTGTGCATTTATATATGTGTGTGTATGTTCTGTACAGCCCTGGTCAAATAAAATGTAAATATATTAACAATAGTAGTGTACTCCTAAAAGGGATAAATACATTATATAATAGGGACTGCAGTGCATTGTGTATACTGATGTTGCATTTATTCACAAAAAAATGTTTTTATGCAGTAAGGTGGTTAAAACTAGACAAAACTTAATTAAGTCAAAGCTGTCTGAGTGTGGGTAGGAAAGGGTTTTAATTGCCCCCTGGGCTGCACTGACTTAAACATTCTGGGCCACTCTTTGGAGCATTTTACTGTTCTTCTTGCAATTCCACATGGATGCACTGGGGGCCTAGAGTTCCAAGGACCTCAGGTAACATTTATATCCTGACTGAATCCTTTCTGTAAAATGCTATGTATTCCCTTCCTGGAAATGTGTTTTGGAAAAGACACCCTTAGCTTGTTTTATGATATTGTTCTAGGCTGCTTTATTATTGGACCACTTGCCTAGACCTGGGCCCTTGGCTAAATCCTGCTAGTCCCCTCTTCATTGCTTCAAACTTAGTTCCAGTCTTTATTGTGTTTCATTTACTATTTATTTCTGCTGGACGTACTGTAATTGTAACACAATTAAAAATGCAGTGTACTTCGATGTGTGCATCGTAAATGCAAGTTTGGGAGTGCATGTGAGTACCTTAAATTTTGTGAGTTTCAGGAGAAAGCATGTGAGATTAATTCAATCGATCATGTCCTCACCTAAAACTCACAAGAAAAAAATACCCCCACAATATATCTCAATGAATTATATAACAACTGATATAATTTGGAAAAAATGAGATCTCTAGAACCCTAGAACCCCCTAATAAGATAAGAGGGGGGATTGACCAAGGAAAGGAGATAGACTCTTATGTCACATCACATACCCATTGGCTTACTGATATTAGTGATGGAACTCTGTCACATATATATTAATTAATCTACAGCTTTCCAGATACTCTCATGTTGACGAACCCCAATAAATTAAATAATTAGTATAACTAAAACTTACATTTCAATTTTGTTGTCTGTAAACTGTAAGCAAACCAATGCAGTTGGGATGAGAATCTGAACTACTCATATCATCTGACTTTAAATAAGGAAAATTGTTATTACTGTATTGCCCCAAGAGAAAATCGAGTCTTTAGTGGAAGTGTTAAGTCACATAAGCTCGTGGGACCCCAGAGGTCTCCTCTGAAGAAACCTGTAAGGTTCTGAAAGCTTGCGTAACTTTACATCTCCTATGTTGGCCCAATAAAAGGTACTGATTTTTTTCTTTAAAGAAATGCTAAATTGTGGTCAATATCCATCTGTTCAGGTGAGAGAAGAATACTTATATGCTAATAGGCCTGCGTTTTCAAGCAGCCATGTTAAGTGTCGGTTTATATATACATCTACTCTTATGTTACACAAGGCTGTGTTTTATGGTCTCTTTTTTACCATCTGCTTTTTGTTATCTTGGGATGTGCACTAAAGTAATCTTGCCAAGTATTCTAAGACAAGTACAACATCATGAACCGCACAAAACAAACATTTGACAGAAATCATAATAATAATTAATGGCATTGATTTAATTAGCTGAAAGCATCCGTGGAAAAAAGTTTCACATGGTGCAAGGACAAACTATGTTTGACAGCAATTTTTTTTGTAGAAAAAGTAATAATTTTTTTTTTTTGGTAACCTTCCATATGTGACACAAAAGCATATTTTGTGATTACTGACAAACATCACTGCATTTTAACCACCAAGTACATTCAGATGACAGTTTTATTTTTAAAGGCTTGCACAAAACAATTACATTCCAAAATGTGTCAAAATTACATTTCTACAGTCTTGTGTAAAAGTATATACTTTATTTGCTCCACATGTAACAACATTTCTATTGTTATGAAAATCCATTATATTAAAAACTGTTCCAACCAATGTATAAAAATAAGCACCTTTTCTACGTTACAAAATAGCAACATTTTCATCCACCGGGTAGGATACGGCAGATTTCTTTAAGACAACTGACTTTTCTTTTATATAGCTACAATTTCAGTACAGTAGGGGGGTGGCTGGCAATTTTAGCCTTGAGCCAAGCCATAACATATTTCCATTGGAAAGACCGCTGACATTCAACATACTCAGTATCTAGTCCTACCAATGAAACATTTGCCAAAAAAGCTATATAGAAATCCCTAAATGATGCCTAAAGTCACAGTTACAGGGTAAGGTTATAATGCATCAAAGTCATAATAGCAAATTTAAGACAGCGACTGTGCAACTATGATAAAAATGCAACTTGTGTAAAATAGTATTTTTAATGGAAGGCATGGAGTAGAAGAAGAAGATGAAAAAGAAGAATACATTTTTTAAGAAAAAGATCAATATGAAGCTAACATTTAGTTATAAAATGAGTAAATAGAACAAAACAGATCTATGAGTATAACATGGGAGTACAATATTCATACTATATTTTTCGTAATACATAAAAAACTTTAAGAATTGAAAGGCACACACAGATTGTAGCAATGTTTTTACCCATTAAGTATTAATGCTGGCTTCATATTCAAATACCAAAAAGATATTTTGTATAAGAAACATTGAGTACGTAAAAATATTAATAATGTTTGTCATGTGTTGCTGCTTTGTAGTTGCAAGATTTATTACCCTAAGAACAGTTCATTGTAACTCGGACTATGGCGAAATAGTTGCAATGAATGCCTGACACACAACACAACCTTATAAGTTCTCAGACAACCGCAAATCTTCATACAATACACAGGCACTACTAAATTAAAACTTTATTACTAAATATATTTTTTAAGATCCATCTGCATCAATATGTTTGGTGGTCAACTTCTAAATAAACTTTAACATTCAAAAATTTTATTTTCTAGAAGACTTTGAAATCAGGCGTCAAAAGGTGAAATAGAAATAGCTGGTTTGTTGAAATAAGAGAGAGGATTTCGTCTCATGGATTTAACTATACGTTATGAAGGCCAACCTGGTGAACTTGTGCCAAGAACATAATACCTACTTTAAGTAAGATTTCTTTAGCGCCTCTTGGTCACTAAACCCTCTATGATGAATATATTCTATAGCGTGATAAGTTCTTCCACTATCCCTATTACCATTATTAGTATTATTATGCAAGTCCAAAGTAATACATTTTATGATATGCCGCGCATTTTAGTACATATAGTACAAAACCAAACAGACTGGTTTTGTACTATATGCAATGGTAAAGAGATTACTTTATTTGAAGCAAACATTTTCATACATTAGTATATATCTACTATTTTCATACTATAGGAGACAACAGGAATACAAAGGTATTGAAAATGTTTATTCTACTACATGGAACTTTTAAGCCAACGCTTGGTTTTGCATTATCTTATATATACTTCCTATTTGGATACTTAAATGCCTTCTCTTTGTATTGCCATTACAAATTATTTTATGACTTTTTAGTATTACGAAATGTCAATAGCTCAAATTCAAATTGTGGACAGAAATCACGTACAATATATTTACATTATATTATTTACATTACCACTTACATATAATATTTGATACATATTAAACAAAGTAAAAATCATCATTATTAGCAAGTAATGAGGTTGTAAGTAAATAAGCATAGTCAAAAAATATAAATCTGTTATTTATTCACAAGTAAGCTGTATGTTTTCATTTCAACAACCCAGTGATTATTAGTTCAGTATGTGTTAATTCAGAATAATTAAATAATTATAGCTTTAATCTGGGCTTTTTATAATCACAAAAGCAGTTCCCCCAATTTTGTTCCTACGGTCACTTTTACCGTTAAAATAAAGCGATTCCAAAGAAAAATATTTTGTTATATAATTTCTTTGAAGGAACAGTAAACTTCATATCTGCCTCAAAAATTGTTTGCTAAATCCTCTTTGACATCATGTTTAACATCTGTCTGTAGCTGGCAAGCTACTCAGTAAAAGTGTCAAGTCTGGAACATTTATTTTTCACAGTTTAACCCACCTGAGTTGATGGTGCTGAGAAGTACTTCTGAATTGTGGAGATGTCAAGGTTTCTGACAAGCTTTCTTCTCCTGAATGGTCCAAAGGGAGCTGGTGACTCGGATAAAAAGCTAAAAGTAACGCTTGAGTTCCACAAACAAAGAAGAAAAATACAGCAGAATTAAAAAAATGCTGAAAAATGAAATTCTAATGGGAAGCCATTAAAAGAGCAGGACATTTTTTTCAAGGAATTATATAATTAGTACAATATTTGTATTAGTTAAAACACAAAATTGACGTTTTAGAAATATATTATGGAAGAGCAATGCTGTAATAATATAACAACGCCATGTTTAGTACAGACAGCAATATTACATGAAATAACTGTGTCCATTGTCTAGGCAAATATGTTTAGTAAATATGTTGAATAATCTTTTTTTATCTTAGTGTATAATATGTATAGTATATATTAAACAAAAAATAGTAAGTCATTGAGGAAGCATTACTATAAGAAAGCTATATGATTTATTGAATGAGTTGACAATACCTGTCACTGGTAGCGGATTGCCTGGTTTTAGTTGGGAGTGTGGTGTTTAATGCTACCCAATGATCACCATGATTTGCTCAGTGATCCCTCCATTCTCCCTTTATTCTTTATAAACCATACCATTTTGTGGCTATCCCCAGCTACCTCAAAAAAAAAAACCCAAGGTCAAATATTGGGCTGCATTATTAGGATCAATTCTGGGGCATAGTGATGGATGCGGAGCAGTTACCTTGGAAACCAGTTTAATGTTCCTGATTATAATTCCTCATTTAGCACTTTGCCCAATATTTGTTCATCATATGTATGATTCAGTTAGAAGAATAATAACTTATTTGTTTTATTCAAACTAACAGTATGAGGCTTTTCCCCTCTTTTATTTATATTGCATTGAAATAAACATATAACATACTGAGGTGTGGAGTTGGCTTTTGACTTTTAGACTGCAGACTTAACTCTACCAAGGACTAGAGGTAATAACCACAATCAGAGCCATTACATGAGAAGCATCATTAACACTTACATGGACATTGACTTTCCTAATAAAATAGGAAATATTTTACAAATATTACAAATACCTCAAATAAATACCGAGTTGTATGTGGTTCAATTAAAGAAAAAGTGATGATTATGCTTCCTGTGGAGTTTTGAAGCTTGTAATGTTCAACTACTAGCATACTACCCCTGCTATGATAGCAGTTAAAAAGTATCAGACATTTCTTCCAGAATCAAATCTACTAAAATTACAGTAATGTTGTGCTAGAAAGAATACAAAAAAATATATATATATATATCCTTAAGTGAATTACCTCTCAGTCTGGGACATGTTTCACCAAATCAATGTATTAATCTTGCAGGTTATTCTGGAGCACAAGCTACCAAAACTTTAGCCATACCTTCTTTTTGTTCTAAACTTTCAATCGCTGGTATTCCACTGTAACAAAAACCTTTAACAGCAGGCAAATAGGAAATCCTTCTTTGAATTACTAGCTCAAAATGGCTAAACCACATAGAGTAAACATGTACAAGAATAATTATAAGTTCTTCCTTGTTCTGCAGATTGAAGAACATTTGGATTTTCTGGATTTTGAACGATAACAGTTGCTCTTAAAATCTGCTGATAATCGGGAAAAACATGTAATGACTGGCAGGAGCAACTGATGATTTATTAATTGTGTTCATCATTTTGTACTAAGAGTATTTCTATTACTATTAACATATTATTTTTTATTTTTTTAACTCATGTAACCAAAACAAAACAAAAGCTCTCACCACTCCTAGTAAATGTATCCTATAGATATGGATATACCTACTGTGTTTAGATTATACACACAGCCCTTGTAGGTGACAGTACAGAATATAAACCCATAGCAATGGGTTAAATTACATAATCATGATAAAGATGGGAAATATGGCCACAAGCATGACAAGTGTCTTGCACCTCTGGTTTATCTCCAGTTTCAACAAAATGTAAAAAAAAGTACATAAATATAAAAATAAAAGGTAGATTTTTATGAGCAAGTGCACAAACTTTGACAAAGGCTGGTAGTAGAATTAGTGCATTGAAGGTGTTAATCTGTTCACTAGATGTCAAAATTTCAAGTTGAAAAACTGAATTGCACATATCCCAAATGTGACCATGTAGTTCCCAAATATTCTGACAAACTCATGCATGGGTGGTATCACTGTACTCAGGAGATGTTGCTGAGCACATATTATGGTGTTGTTTTGAAGTGAGATATACCAGAAGCTGTAAAGTTATACCTGAAGTATAATTTGTGTGAAAAAACACAAAGGAAATGGTAAGTGTTAAAATGCCAGCATTTGAAATAACTTGGGTTGTTTAGTTTTCAAAAATATATGGTTCGATGAAGTGAAATTGAATTGGTTGGCTTTAAAGAAACCCTAAATAAGACATGGGGACATGATTACCAAATTTGAAATAGCAAAATAGCTACTTGTACTTATTGCACTATAACTAACTGAAGAAAGCCCTTCTTGTTCTGAAAATAAACAATTTAGAGCTTTTGTGAGTAAACTAAATGAGGGAGAAAATTTACAGCTAGCACCACAAAAAAACAGCCTGGTCCTTAAGGGGTTAAAATATTATCTTTTTACTTTGATGTTTATTTGTTAAAAACAAATTTGATTGGGGTAGGGAGCTTTAGTTGGGAGGGGAGCCAATGACATCATAATTCCTGATCCCTGCATGGTAAGGTGAGATGGCTGTCTACCTTGAACAACAGAAATGGTTTTCCTGATCATGATTTGAGATCCTAGAATGCCACCACATATGAGATATACTATATGGACAAAAGTATTAGGGCACCTGACCATTATACCAACAGGGATTTTTTAGGACATCACATTCTGTTGTATTTGACCTTTAGGTGTTGGAACATTTCTCTTCACCTCACCTGAGGGTATATTTCTCTCTTAGTCAGAGGTTAACATCTATTGAATTAGTGGTTCATGCTTCTTTGCACTAGTAGCCTAACTGTTCCTACCTGCTCTATCGCACAGCACATTTTTTAAAAGTTTTCTGTTATGTGGTATGAGGGATGAGGTTCTGTCCATTGCATTAGTGGTTCAAGCACTTCATTGTACGTCTTTGTCATTAGCTTTCACTTAGGGTAATTGGCATGTGGTGTATCAGGTAGGAGGCAATATTCTCTATTGCACAGATCTTGAATTTGTTATGTCACAGTATAGGTATGATGCCTCTGTCAGATGACCCACTCCCCTTCTTGTCCTGATATATTGATACATGATGTATATTTAGAAATTGTTTTCATCATGAGCATCTACTGCAAAAATCATTGACAACTTTCTGCTTTAATCTTTAGGGAGACTTAAATTCTTTCAAGTCTTGAAGAATATGACAGATAGAGCCAAAGTCAGAGATTTTGTCACAAGCCTACACCTTATGGTGAAGACAGTTAGAAACCTGAACAGCAGAATGACCATACCTGGGAACTCTGAGGCTCAGAGTCTCTTGGAAGTCTCTGTATTAAACACTGTTTCCTCATGTCTCTTGGTCACTCTACTTCATCTTTGGGCAGGGGAGGAGATGTGTAGCCATGCCCACTCCCTGCCCAATGCCCCTCCACTCCTAACCAATTTAACACTATATAGGACTAACCTCACCCTTATGGCTAGTCATACCCCTCCTGAAGCCATTCCATCAGAGGAAGGAGAACTCAGGATAGTCTGCCCCTGGGACGTTCCCAGGTGTGAGAATGACACAACATAAGTTGGGTCTATATTTACAAGAGGGTGGCATATATGAAAACCCTGTGTTTATACTTACCATGTATAATGGCTCTGGTCTTTGACCGACTTTTAATTGCTGTATTTGTTATTGGGCAAATCTGTATTGTTCATGTCACCTTAAGGCTTTATCTTAATGTAAAACAATGTGTGTTGTGAAGCATATAAAAATTACTATATCTCCATGCATTGGACAAAAGTGGCTTGTCATATTCAACTTCAAATGCTTGACGTGGTTTCCTAGCTTGATATGTCCATGTGCTGCTTGATGAATATGACAAGTGATTAGGTGATGTCTCCCCTGATTAATCAGGATGCAGGGCATCTATATTTAACTGCCATCTTTATGGCAGTAATATGGTAATATACCTTAGTACAATTCTTCTTAGAGATGTTACTGCTGCTTAATATGCTTGCGTCTAATATGCTGCTTTCATGATGTCTGAAGTGTTGAAAATCTGTTTCCATAAAATCAATGTTTAATATGCGTATGTGGGAGTGTTACTGAATGTGTTGCTTCACATTATGCTATTAAATTTGCACTTTAATATTATTAGAAAATGTATCACTATATCTAAAAGTCAACAAAATAGTATCTTAACCTTTTGGTATTCAGTTAGGTTTTTAAGTTTTTGCAAGGTCAAAAAATATTTTAATATGCATATGATTGAATTCTTGTATATTTTTTATTTAAATATCATACATTTACAAACTGCACAATGTCTATTTCTCTCCTTTGACATCAAGGAAGATGAAAGATGAAGGAGATGTTGGTCTCTGTTCAATGACCAGTCTTAATTGGTGTTAACAGTGGTTGAGAATTCATGGTTCACATTCATCTCTCTTAGAAAGCCCCTAATTGGTGCTGTAGACTTTACATTGCTACTGCTACAAAAAGCTTATATTTAAATCAATAGAAAACAATGTTTTGGGGTGTGCAGAGTACTCAATTCACTTAAATAGATGCATTTGTCCATGCACATTCTAGTCCATAAAAATGTCTAGAATCCACCAACCACATCAAAAGAAACCTGTTGACAGCAGAAACAAATACCTTGTAATTGTGCAGATAGGCAACAATCCTGTATACCAGCAACAATTTAGCCCGTTGAAGACAAATCACATCCTCCTTTAAGCATACTACCATAACTCCTATCTTGAAAAAGCCCTCTCTGTATCCAACTGATCCATCCAACTACTGTCCCATAGTTTTACTCTCTCACCTCCAAGCTTTCTCTTACACACAACAAGCTAAGTTTCTTAACTCCAACTCCTTATTTGACCCCCTTCAATTTGTATTCCTCTCTCAACATTTTACTGAGACCGCCCTTACTAAAGTTACTAATGACCGACTCACTGCTAAATCCAAGGGCCACTACTTCATACTAATCCTACTGGACTGCACTCTTCCCTGTCTCTCCATGCATTCAATGTCCTCTCCTCTGTTTTCTAATTCTCATGCACCCTTGCAAGACTTCTCAAAGACTGCCCCTATCCACTGAAATGTTCTCCCTCTGCCTATCCATCTTTCCTCCTGCCTTCGGTCTTTCAAAAAAGACCTCAAAATCCGCTTTTTAAGGAAGCCTACAATCCTACATGTTAACAGCCAGGGGCGTAACTTGAAGCCTCAGGGCCCTGGTGCGAGAATCTGTTGAGACCCCACCCACCCCAATCTACCCCCTTCTCACACCATTTATCCCCTTCTCACTATCTACCCTCTCCTTACCCCCTTCTCACGATCTACCCTCCCCTTAACCCCCTTCACACTATCTACCCTCTCCTTACTCCCCCTTCTCACTATCTACCCTCTCCTTCTCACTATCTACCCTCTCCCTACCCCCCTTTGTAGGTCACTTACCGGGCAGTCCTGTGGTGGGGGGCGCGAGGCCTCTGTCTCTGTTGCTGAAAATGACCGCTCAGCACCCCGTGGGCCCCCCTGGCTGGCAGAACTCCAGGGCCCGGTCACATTCGCGACCCCTGCAACCCCGGTAGTTCCGCCACTGTTAACGCCCTTTCTCTCATATTCCTTAGCTCACCTTTTCTAGTCCCTCTCCTGGACTACTTATTCAATGGTACATCATACAATGGTGTCTGGTCTATCCCTAACAACAGCACTTTTACCTCTTGTATAATACACCCTAACTAGCTCTACATTATAAGCTTGTTTGAGCAAGGCCATCCTTACCTGTTGTTTCTATAAGTCAAATTGTTATGTTATATAGTAGTATAGTTAGATCAGTGATATCACCTCACCAAATGATCTATACACTTTGCAAGGCTAACTCAGCCCTTCTTTAAGGAGAAGCATGTCAAGAAAGAAGCCATAACTTTACTGCAAATTTTCTTGCCAACTCTCACAGTAGTGAGTAAACCACAAATGTTATATTTATGAAGGCCAAACAGGGCCAAAATCCTTTCTGTAAGTGGTGATTGCAATACATTTTGTGTACCTGATTAAGGTCTGCGTCTTTACATCAGGAAAAATGGGCAGAGTAGATGGGCGGAATGGTTCTTATCTGCCATCAAATTCTATGTTTATATGTAACTGAATGATCAGACATGAGACTAGCCCATTACATAGGTAAGTGCTGGCTTCTGAAACAAAAATCTGTAAAAATGATGAAGAATAGCTTTTCAGAACACTGAGCCCCCAAAGTCACCTTCTGTTCTAATGTAACTGATCTCATAATTTAAAGCTCTTACTTATTGTAAATCCATTACATCTTCTTGGCATACTAGCAACTAAAGCAAAAGCAGATACATGTTTCACAATGATATCATTATGCCGTAATGACTTAAATAGAGTTTATTACAGAAATGTGAAAAGAATTTCAGCTTCCATAATTGATCATCATTAAAGTTCATAAGAAATGGTTTAAAGAAAAAAGAAAACTAATTTTAAGGGCATTTATAAATGTTAATGAATTGCTTTTTTTTTTACTGTGCTAGAAAGGATTGCAACCAGTTGAGCCAATGACTGTTTCTACAATTAACTCACAACAGTAATTCTAAAAAGTTTTCAGGATCTGCCTGTACTTATTTATTTTACAGTCCGGGTTCTGCATGCCGCCTGCTTCTGGTGCTGAGACATGACATCATATCCATGAGCTTAGCACTGACAGGTGATGCTACCATGAGGGAGAAACCATTTGTGAAGAGTGATGGCAGTGGCACAGATCATAAGGCTATATGGGCTCATGACTGCTGCCCCTTTTGCCCTGTGTTAATGGCAGCCCCGGTGATACTAAGTATACTCGAAAACTATAAAATCTCACATATAATACTTTCCCTATTTTATGACATTTAGTAGTTATAAGACTATAATTACTAATGCCCCCACCACATAATTACAAAAAAACAGAATCAAAATATACAGTCTTGTTTGAAATTTAAAGTTAAACTACAAACATAAAAAATATCTGAAGGGCACACATTTCTTCAAGTGTCTCGGAAACTATGCATTGTAACAATGGCTCATTATTACTATGTTGCACCTGGATCCTAGTTAGCAAATTACTATTAATTTTGTTTCCATTCTTTTGAAGTTTTAGTGTAGATGTTCTTTCATGTAAGGTACCAAATGGTGCTGAGAATTAAAGACTTATGCATATAATTCTAATGCTAAAGCTGTTGGCACCAGGGGTCTGTAGTATACTGATTATTATGTAAGTGTTGATTACCTGTTATATGGTTACCTTTCCCTTCACGTCTCTGTTCTGGAGGAAGTGGTTCTTTCAATAACAAGAACCTTGAGTGGGATCTTTTCACTGAAGAGTGAATTTGCAAAAGAGTTGGACATTTCAACTTCATCATATCCATATACATTATCAAGACAAAGAACAGTAAGAACGGAGGTCTGAGTTGGCCCTGCATTGGCAAGAAATTGATTATATTGTCCCAACTGATTTAACTGTTGTATGCAGGACCAGCTCATGACTTCTTGTAGGAGAAGCCCGCTGGTGTTTGGTAAAGTCAGAAATTATTCAGCCACCCTGCAAACTCCCCCTTTTCTGAACAGATCCCAAACAGATAGATAATTAGAAGTGGACTTCTATCCCAGATATCACTGAAATAGTTAATTTTGTCCACTTTAATTGATGAGCGTAACGGATTCTATAAAAGACTAATATAATAGCGTATATACAGTGCATGTTAGTATGCATCCCTCTTAAAGGCACTGCCCTCACGGTAATAACCAAATAACAATTTGCATACAGAAATTATTAGGATCAAAACTATAATTAATATGAGAAAAGTGCAGCACCATAATTTCCTTTTAAAACATATCTTCTAATAGCTCAATTTCTGTATGTGTTTTTTTTTTTTTTTTAAATTAAAATGAACTCTGTATCATTGTGTTTGAGGTAAGTTTAAGCTGAGGAGCATTAATTGTGTCTGCAAATGTAGAACTGTTAATTTCCAGCAGGCTTTAATCTTCCCAAAAGAAAAACGCACACAGTTGTAGAGGGAGTGAATGATGCACTAATGTCTGAAATTATAAGGCAATTATCACATTTTCAATTACATACCACATATGGCAATTAACATTTTGTTAATCATCTAGATTCTTTTTTACGTGGCTTTTTAAAATAAGTAGCTTACCCTCTAACTCCATAAAATTAGTATTTACAATCGGTGCATACATAATTATCCTTCAAACTCAGCATTCGTTCAGAGCTTCCTTGCACCTAGCAGGCAATGTGTACACACCAAAGCGAGACTTAGAACAGGAAATCCTGCTCTTAAGAAGATTGGAAAGAAACACGCCATAATTGATTATTCAAGGCTAGACTGCACCGACGGCAGCTGATGTGGAATATAACTCCCACCATCCTCAAGTTTTGTTTAATTATAAATGAATGTTAAAGGAGAATTGTCATCTGTAATGGCCAGATGTTGCACACCCCTTACGTTCGACATTTGTTTCTCTTGGCTGGCTTCCCCAGGCAAACAACTATCTCACACCTCACTCATCTGGAAAGGAAAATATCCATTACACAGCAATCAGCAAACGTAAATTACACATTGATGAGATGCATTATTTATTCATTTTTCTAGACACATTCTACAAATCATATAACTGTGGGAAACATATTTATCATATTAATATGCATGCCAGAAACCACAGTTTTCTGGGAAAATAAACACCTAGTACATTTTGTTTCTTTTAAAAAAAAAGTGCTCCATATTACTATAAATTATGATTCTTTAATTGCTGAATGTGACATATTTTTTTTAACATTAGTCAGATAAATAATAACAAAATATAGTAATTGTATTTAATTGTTAATTCATTAATTTCAGGAATTTATCCAGAACACAAAAAAGAACATTTTATATTGTATAGTGAACTGCAGCTTTAAAATATACAATCTGTGTCGTCTTGTTGAGCAAAGTGGCAGCAGACTTCTATCGCAGTGAGCTGGAAACTCTCTCCTTCTTCCAGGGCCTGAGTGGCAATGACTGGGCGGCCCTGGCACTTTAAGGCCAGAGGCCACGTGATGATGTAAGTGCAGCATTATGATGTAAGTGCTCTCTGGACCTGCGGTCCTAGGCCTATGCCCATGTGGTTACCTACAGTACAGGAAAGTCTCCGAACAATATTATCGATACTACGTGGCCACTGGTTACATTTAACTGATAATGAAAGGAAAGGCTTTAGCCAATTATTCTTTCTAATCCTTTTGATCAGTTAAATGTTAAAACAAATGTATGTGTAAATTGGTTTCCAATAATAACGATAAATTACAATTACAGAGTTGGGCACCTAATCATTGAAATACAAGGAATTTGCTCTATAATGGTTGTTCTATTAGGTTGTCCTAAAATGCCCAGGTTCTAGCAATAATAAACTGAACTTAAAGTAAAAATACCAAAATCCATCAATGTTTGAATTTCGGTACAAGTTTGTGAAGTTAAATACTTAAAACTGGTAAACCTTTGAAATGGTCTAATACAGATGCTTCCTTGTGTGCATTAGTAAATTGGATAGACCTAAATTGCCATTAATCTTTGCCCTTTTAGGTGTGCTCAACGATGCTTATATTTAAAGCTGAATGTAACTTTGTGCAACAGTAACAAGGTGGATCATTTTACTGTTTCCCCAGCTGCAAGGGTATTAAATACTAACTACATCTCTTTCTGTGATCACTGTGCTGTGTCTAACCACATGCCCAGCCAAAACTTAGATCTAAAGCAGCAAAATACCTATCCTTCCCTTAGGTAAGACAGTAATAAGCAGATGCCTTCTTAGTACCCAATTATCTCCTGCATTCCTTCCTCTAACCATTATTAACTAACTTTTCAACAATGTTCCGTTTTGTTTTAGTTAAACCAATTAACCACATAAGATTGCTGTTCCGAAATAAGCAACCTCAGTTATTCCAGCTGTTGGCTAACTACTACTCCCAATCACTGAGCCAGAAAAAGGAGGTGTAATCTGGGGCGGGTAGTTCTTATATGGAATAGAGCTTTCTGGGAACATGTGCTTTAACCTTTATAAACAGATGCATTTCATTATCTTCCAAATGTTGTCTTGATGTCTTTTCATTTTTCTCTGTAACAACGGTAGAAAAAAACGGCATCTAATGTATTCCATTGACGGAATAAAAGATGAATAAAACAGACCTTAGGCACTTTAGGAATCAAATAGTTCATAGGGTTATTGATCTATTACAGCTGTGTCAAGGAGATGCAACATGGCACTGTTAGGAGACAGCATCAAGGTGAAGAAAGAAGAAAGACACAAATATTGTCAGAAAATGAGCATGTTTATTGTTTGATTAATATATACAATAAACTCTTTGGTACATTAAGTGGTTCACCCCCTGGCATCAGATAATAGTAAAAAAAAATAGTAGGGGAATATTAATATATTCATAGTAAAACCGAAAACTAAAGCGAATAACATATACAATAAGGCATTTCTTGTTTGTTCGATGAATGCTAAGGCAGATTTGCAATTACAAGATTCTTTCTGATTAATGATCTTTGTAATATGCAATTTGACAAACATAACATAATATATATAATTATGACTTCACATTTTTGCACCTGAAAAAACTACCGTTGAATAGAAAAATCAAAAAAGTATTATTTTTTTTCGTATTTGGTTAATTGATTTATAATGTATAACCAATACCATATGGCTGCTTTAGCTGTACAGTAATGGGCAAACATGGTAAATGCATACCCCGGAAATTTGACCTTTACAATTGATACAACTGAGTCTAAGAGCTCATTATGCTACATTTGTGTTGTTGCAGATGTATCGTGTGTCCTCTTGGCACACTGTACTCTCAATGGTTATAGCGTTTTTCACCCATGCAAATACCCAATTTTACATCTCACAGTCTTAATTTCCAGTAGACCATGAATACGCCATGTACCTAATCAGGCTGAAATAGGGGGAAGGGATTTATATAACTGATAAATTGCTGAAGACATCACATCCAGTCACTGCTTATCCAAAGTTGAGTGACTGAGTTCTCTAAAACATTTTAAGCATTGAAAGTTTTGCCCTTTAACTAAAAGAAACAGTGATATGCTAACTTACATGCTTCTTGCTGCATATTCTGGCCTAGGCCAACTAGGCCTAGGGTAGCAGGTCAAAAGTGATCAGACTATCAGTAACGCCACTTCTCAGTGTGCTGGTAAGAAGGAGATCATTAATCACCCCAACCACTGAAGACTAATCCAAGTCTGTGTGGATGTGGTGGCAAAGATAAATATGGCAATGCTTCAAAGGTTAAAAGGTTAATATGCAACAATTGTAATGTTATTTATTATTTTTAAGCACCTTATGCATGTATGTACCATATTGTCATGAAAATACTGGACTTTAAACCCTTTTTGATGATGTGGTACATCAAGAGCAAAAATGGTTAAAAAACCGCAATGATTCCTGGTGGAAGGGACTGCTTATCACTTGACACAATCAGTGGGATCCATCATTGAGCCCTCCCTGTTTCCGGAGTCTTGTGTGATATGTACAGTTGTGTACCTCATTGATCATTGTTGATCATTTTTGTCCAATTAGCCAGCTTTGGGTTTATTAATGCCCACAGCCTAACTGAAAATCCAGAGGTAGCCAGCGGGCATGCAGCACAAACCTGACCCCAGACTCAAGAGGTAAGTCAGCAGCAGACACGAATTACTCACAGGAATCTTTAGAGGAGCATATTTGGCAGGTTTGTACGTCAGGCCATCTCATCCAGAAAATGAGAAACGAATGTATTATACTGTATAATGTTAATTACTTAATTAATCCCAATATTCCCCTGGTTGGTATCTCAACCCCTTCACCTAGATGTGTATTTATCATTGTGATAACACTGTACACTTTCGCTTGTTCAACTTTTTTTGGGTTGTTTTTGCATAGAGAAGGAACAGAATTAACATCAGTAAGCATTTTTTTTAAACCGTGTTTTTAAGATTTGGATTCATGCTTCCACTTCTTTGCTATATATTTGCCCACGGATTTTTTTCTTCTAAAATGCCTGAACTGAGAAGTTAATTACCTGTTTAAATAACCATTAAAACCAAAATCAAAAAGAATGCCTTGAAAATGAGGAATTAACCTGCTTCAGTCTAGAAGATTAAGCTATACAAGGTGTATTAAGGGAAATATAAGTTTTTTTGTTACTGTGACCATTAAATGCATTCAGATATTTTTAATCCTCTATTAATTCCCTGACATTGAGATAATTTCATCTAGGGGATTAAAGGCCTAGTGCAATTTTGGGGTATTGGCTGTAAATTAATAGTTATCTTTTTAGTACTATATTTTTTTATAACTATATTAAAATGTCTAGGAACTGATTGTAAAAAAACAAAGGCCATATGTTCATCAAGAACATTTTAATTTCTAATGTTCATTTTTAAGAAATTAAAAAAACTGAATGTATGAACCATACCTATAAATCTACAAATTGCTGCAGTCAGAAAAGGCAGTTTCCTAGAGGAGTCTCTGAAGAAAGGCTGCATGGCCAACAGAAAAGAAATTCAAGACGGAGTCTTGAGGCAGTCTAAGATAACAAAATGAAAGAGCAACGTAAGTAAAAGGGGGACAAGTAGGAGTAAAAGTAG
The DNA here is from genome assembly GCF_027358695.1 of Spea bombifrons. Taxonomy (NCBI): domain Eukaryota; kingdom Metazoa; phylum Chordata; class Amphibia; order Anura; family Pelobatidae; genus Spea; species Spea bombifrons. The sequence goes on from NC_071089.1 coordinate 67,722,024, forward strand.
ACAAATATGAAAAAAATGGTGTTTGAACGTATTACGCAATACCTAGCAGACTGATTCATGACTACTGGGTATGTGGATTAGGAAAGATCTTTCAATTCATGACTCTTGACATGACACATCATTTTAGTAGCAACATTCCATGCTGATTGTGGTGACATCACCTCCTTCTATTGCTTATTTTCTTTTCCTCTCATTATAAATGAAGCTATGTTGGACGCGTATTAAGCAGTGGCTACACAGGGACAGTTAGCTTGTGAACAGGACCCTCTTTACCTGATGTATTAGTTTGTCTTAGTCTAATAGTTATAGTTGTGTTATATCCTTGGAATGTATGTATTGTAAGAAGTGCTGCATACATTGTTGGCACAATATAAATAAAGCATAAAAATAATAATGTAAAATACATTATATTTGAAGGATGTTACATGAGAGACTACATCCTCATTTTCTCATTACTTATCTCCAACCATTTTAATTCACCGTGAATGTTATCTGTTTGAAGAATGTTTGCCAAGACAGGACTTTTCCAGTACATCATTTATTATGGAGTAGTGTATAAAACGTTATTCTAGTGCAAACCTTTTTAAGTTATGTTATCGCCATAGTAGCCAATGTAATGGTCCAAACAGATCATTTAACTGCCAGCTATAGTGATAAAAGATAACTTTTATACATATTCTCTTATGACTTTCATTTGGGTTTTATGGTCATCCACTAATGATAGAGGAAAGCATTCTCTACTGCAATATGCAAGACACAAAATAAAGACAGCAATGACTGTGTGCCATCAAAGCCACTACACACATATAATCCCCAATATTCATTAGTATTCATTATTATTTGTCAGGTTGTAGGGGTTTTATGGGTGTTATGGCAAAATAATCTCAGGCGCATGTAGCAAAACTATATGTTCAGCAAGGACTAGTGACCAATTTATGCCAGTTTTCTATGTATATATATATATATATATATATATATATATATATATATATATGTATACTTTGTATATGTCAATTTTCTTTAGATGCCCTAACTTAGCCTCTAGATTTCAGAAGCACTTAAAGGGAAAAAAATACTAAACAACATATATTTTTAAAATCAATTACCATAGCTGTCTCCATTTATAAATAATAAGAGAAATTATTTACAGGGAATTTTCTGATTGGTGTGTATGCGACTTATGTGTTTTTGCTTTCCATACTTCTGAAACATGTTAAGACAATGCACAGAAATATATTAGATACTGAACGCAAACAAATTTGGAAGTGATGATATTTATATAAATGATATTTAATTAACCTTTGCACAATATGAAAACAATCTCTGTGTTCTTATTCTGCAAAAGGGTTTTTCAAATGACAGATTGCAAGTAGTATATGCATACAGTTATATGGATAGTAAAACATTTAACAAGATGTATTATTATCATGTGCTATGCATCAGTATCACTGGCTGTATTATATGAAATTATGATTCTCATAAACATTTTCGGCAACAAAGCAATGGCGACAGAAACTGTGGAAAATAATGCAATAGTACAAGTAATACAACACAAATAAGTCTGCATAAATTACAATTCACATACAATACTGGATATGTATTAGTTGGACGCGTGTAACATAAAAAAATATTAAAGGAAGATCATGTAATTTGCTTTACCATTAGGGCGTAACAATCAATTTTTTTTTTGCTGTAGCTCTTTGGTTTTAATATAGAGGCTGAGATACCAAACAATAAAGATGCTTGGCTCATAAACAGTCCATGACGATGATATAAAATACAGCTTGAACCATCCAGCTTCAAAATGAACTTAAAGGTAACTTCCAACTCCTATAGCAAAAAAGTAAAACAAGAATAACTTCCTCTCAAAGTAACGATATTGTTCACCCTGGGAGTCAGATTAATTTTTATAATAATGATATCTGTGTAATAAATATATTTATGTTGAGTTTATAAACACATTAGTTTGTGTACAAATGGTTCTTCTTTCCACCTTCTCCAAGAACTACAAGATTCAGCTGGAAATGTGTTACTTTCTACCAATAACAGAACATCAAAAGGGATCAGATGCAAAAATACATAAAAAAAATATAAATTATTTGACGTCTACATTCAAGGGTATCTTCCGCCATCCTCATTTTCACAAAAATATATTTCTGGACTATGATTTTCCATGTCTTCTTCACCTTACTTAAGACCGTTAAGGGTTATTTTGAAGTTTTGCTCTTTTTTTTCCCAGAAACAAAATCACAAACTAAAACAAAACTTTGAGGATGTTTATTTTTTATCAGTAATTACACAAAACAATTAGAATCTGACACCTAGACAAATAGCTCTCTGAGGCAGGCAGAAGTAATAATAAAGCTTAGGTTTCCTATGGATTTGAGCCTTATGGATGATTCATTTGTTTGGAAGGCTTTTATCTCTCATTGTAACTAGTGCAGGAGCTGAAGGTTTATTTTGACTTACCTGCATTTATTTCATCTGCACTCAAGTACAAAACTGATCAAAACTGTGCTCCGTTCTGTCTTGAAATCAAATTGTTGGCAACTTTGAATGAACAGCATGAATTGTATCATAAGGCTGCGTGCAAAAAAAAGACAGTTTGGCAACATATAAAATCAGAAAGTAATGTGTGATGCCAGCTGCATGTGCTCAGACTGAATATTCCAAGACTCCTCACAAAGTGGAATTAAAGTGCATATGGACTGAAGAGGTTGTGGAAATTGTGGCGGTTAAGAAGATCAGGAGATGGGTACAGGTTAAAACAGTGAGTGAATTTAAGCATAACACTGCCCTGACCGCAAGCCCTCAAGATAAAGCCACGGACCTTGAAAGGTTTGAGGTTGTGCACCATGAATGAAAATGTGGGCAGACTAGCTGAGGCTTTTTTTTGTCATGACATCAAATTGTATGGTTCTGTTATCCACTTATCCATATCTGTATTATATCTCTCTTGTTTCTTTAATATGCTTTATGTGTTTTATTTCTTTTCACTACTAATTCACAAGTAAAACAGTTAATTCACCGGTTAAACAGTTAACTACATTTTCTGTTATTATAATGTGACGTATTATATTATTGTCTCTTGTTTCTCATTACCTGTTACCTTCAAGACTTCTAAACTGAGGTCCTGGCAAAGGAAAATGTAATTGGTTAATATTTCACTGCATTTTATTTCATTTAGACTAACATTTTATTCATTCAACAATCATACAATTACTTGTGGTAATTAGACAAAGTGTACCGTAAACAACAAACAACTTTGCAAAGAGTTTGGTTAATAAATGAAAATGATATAAGTATATGTTTACAGTGGTTTGCCAGAAACATGTTTGCGTCATATCAGGCATTATGACACAAGAAGAAAATGTATATAAATAAGCAAATGCATGAAAAATAGCTCACCGTGTACATATTAAAACATCTATGGGACGAATGATAATGCAACATTCATGAAGCTAACTCTAATTGTTTGAATCTCCTTTCTGCTGATTATGCTTAGGAAATGCTATTACCGTTGTGGGATTTCTCCAATTAGAATGTTGAAAGAATCTGCTACAGTTCTCTTTTTAGAATTCTCCAGTGGAGGAGAAATCAGTTTCAACACTGAAATTTTAAACGTCTTAATATTATTTTATATGTGCAACACTGAACTCACTGCACAGTCATTTTGGAAAGCTACCAATGGAGCATTATTTCTTCTCATATGTAATTCTGTTTGTACTTATGTCATTCTGATGATATTTTATTGTGTTTTCTTTGTCCTTTCCTGGTCTTATGGGCCTCATTTGTGTATTAAAAGCAAACGGCAATTCTAAGGTGAAGAAAGGGGAAATATTATACTTTACTCCCCCCCCCCGTCAGGTACTAAATATATTCACTCCGACATAGATTGATTTATATGATGCTCTTATCAGAAAGGAAAAGAGGCCCACAAGCGTGTGTATATATAGATAGCGTATAACAAGATTAATTGCAATGATGTACAATAAGCTTGTAAAACACTTGTATGGCGCGCATTTCAGGGGGACATGTGTTTTAATGCTTGGAGACCAAAGGTCTAATTCTTTACTATACATCTTGACGCTTCCCATTACTTACAACGTGTCTGTGGAGAGACAATATATCATGAGCTGAACATTTTTTATATGAACTTTTAGCTTTGACAATTAAAGAAAAGGTACCAAGGTGCTCCAGGGGCATCAAATTATTTTAACTGTATGAAATGTACTGGGCGTTACCAATTGAATGACTAACATCTTTCACGTGCGGGATTAGGCCCAGGAAGTGTTAAGTTAAAATGTAAAGCAACCCTAATGATTCATAATTGCTCTCATGTGTTTAATCAGGCATTGACTTTTCACACTTTTTTTTCTTTTCTATAAAAATATGCTTATGTGAGGAGTAGGTTTTCTTTTTGATAGAGTGACACATGTATCTTTCCCATGGTGGTATACTACGCACGAAACTGTCAAAGATCTGGTTGATTTCCAGAACAGAGCAGAACTGTTAGAAAGGGGTAATTGAATGTGGTTTGCTGGTATGGGTGTGGGTATAATTCTCTTTACACTGTCTTGTATGAGCTACTTAATGGAATTTTATACAAATCCCAGAGAGACTCCGGAAATAATCACCGCTAAATGAGTTACACTGAAAAGCACAATTAGTCCTAGATACTAGATTTAGGACTTTGTTGCTGAGTTGAAAAATTGATGGTGCTCTGAAATAATTTATTTCCCTTATTTTTTATGCCAATTTACTAATATATATATATATATATATATACTGAAACTACATACATATAACTTATATGAAGTTATATAGAAACATAGACTATGACAGCACCATTTAGTCCATCTGGTCTGCCCATTTCTCCTCATGCATTGACCTTGTCTTAGATTCATAAAGTAAGACTTTCTTACATTACATCTAAACCTCTGACCATCTAGTCTTAGATTATGGCTCTCATTGTAACATTTCTCTTCCTTTGAAATAAACTTCCCTCCTGTGCTTTGAACATGCAACCTTCTGAACTGGAGTCCGACACTCTACTGGTGCGCTGCAAGATCACGTGCGAAATAATAATGCTACATGATTATTATAGATGTCTGCTGGCTGTTTGTTTTTTTATTGTATACTTCCTCAAACGGATTTGGGTGATGGTTCTTGTTTGCTTATAGAAAGTTGTTATGTTTTATGGTAATATTACTCAGTATCTTGGATTCAGTAATTATGCCCTCCTTCATATTCATTCTATTGTTAAAGTAAAAGAAGAGCCCATGCCAAAGTACATTAATTTGCAGAAAAAAACATCTTTATCATACACAAAAAAGAAAATCTGATAAGGTAGCTCAGCAAACAGCATTAATTACTCGTTTTTACAGGAAAGGTCAGATAATTGAAAAGTGTCCTCTGCATATTGCCGAGAGCCATTTGCTCAAATTCAAATGAAAATTCTTGAAAAATAGTACTATATATAATATATTTCTAAGTAAAGATTTTTTTGGTTTATACCCAAAAGGATGGCTTTTGGGTAAGAAATGATGAGTAGGTCACCAAGTTACACAATTCCAATATGGGGATCACATTCAGCATATACATTGCTTTAATGCTTGCTGTGGCCCCTGCCATGCCACCCTGTATATGCAAGCCCCTCACCAGTAGGCTAGGTTGTGGACAAAAGTATTGGGACACCTGACCTTTTATGATATCACATTCTAAATACATATAGATTAATAAGTAGTTGGTGCCCCCTTTGCAGCTATAACAGCTTCCATTCTTCTGAGAAGGCTTTCCAAAATAATTTGGAGTGTTTTTGTGGGAATTTTTGCACATTCATCCAGTAGAGCATTTGTGAGGTCAGAGTTGAGGCTCTGTAAAGGCCAGTTAAGTTCTTCCACACCAAACTCATCCAACAATGTCTTTATGGATCTTGCTTTGTGCAGAGGGGCGCAGCCGTGCTGGAATAGGAGAGGGCCTTCCCCGATCTGTTCTCGCAAAGTTGGAAGCATAGCATTGTCCAAAATGTCTTGGTATGCTGAAGGGGACAATTTTTTGCAATTATGTTAGCCCAGCTAGACGTTACCTTGTTTTCTGTGAAAACTGCTAAGTGACCCGAAACCTTTGAAAGGTAGTGTATAATTGTATAAATAAATACGAGAATTGTAGACATCTACAGAAAAGTCTAAAAGCAATGAACAAGGAATTTTAAGACCATTTTCTGGAGTAGGGAAAAGTTTCACAATGAGAATTCTTGAGGTGATAGCAGGGAAAGGAACATCATTGCTTAATGTATAACAAGGATTACCATAGGCAGTTCAGAATCGCTAACTGCTGGGGGTAGCTGTTTCTGTAGAAGGAAATGGAGCGTCAGACTTAGCAATATTCTTACCCAATGAGCCACAAAACATTATAGAATAAAAAAAACATTTCATAAACTCTCCAGCGATGGCCAGCCTCCATGTTTAATGTTTGAATTTCTCATTTCCTTTTAATATGTTTGTAAGTATAAGTTCTGCTTGATGTTTATTGATGCAAATTATTGGTTTTCTTACTGAGATATTTTATGTTTATCAAGAAAATATTTGCAGAGCTATGTTGACGATCCTTTCTACAAGGGGAACTCTTAACATTTAACATGGCCTAGGCCAAGCCAAAGCTGCCTATGTTACCTGCCCCTGGCCATGCCCATTATGTGTATATAATATGAATTGTAAAGTGCTTTAATTAATAATAAATATATAAATATGTGTGTAAAATTACACTGTCTATTAACTTGATTCAGAAAAGAAGTTTGTACCCTGTATTCAAACTACTCAAGCCTACAAAATAATCGATTCCATCCACATGTTTATTATGCATCTAAATGGTACATCAAATCCATTTCTATGCAGACACTTTGCAAAGAATATTTTAATGTAGAGTTACTAAGGCTTTTGCTCAATTACCATCTGCTGTGTAAATTGAATTTCTTCTGTAACATTTTTTAAACATTCTTTGAATTTCAGAGATCGCTCTTTCTTATCAATTTGTCTAAAAGGTAGACATGACACCAGTGCTAAACATTGATTTTAATTATTGTTATTCCTGAAATGAAAGCTAATTATTCTTTCACAAACGGTCATTGTATCTGTGTAAATTCTGTGACGTGCAATCTGACATCCATCTGTAGAGCCTTTGATGTTTCTGCATCACATTGTAATGGATTTGTTTATTCATTATAATGTATCATAGCTTTTAATGTAAGTAGAAGGCAATTTCACAAAAATTGTACAAATTATTTTCGAAATGAAACCATAGAGTATTCTGATGATATACAGCTTTGCAATTTAAGTACCTTTTCACCTAAGCATTGAGATTTCATCTTTCATTTGAAGCAATGTTTTGATTCATTTGCAATTCTAATAAACACAGTAAGGTTAATTCAAAGGTATGTGATAATTGTAGCTGCCTTCAAATGACCGAACAAAAAATAAAATAAAAACAACATGCATGCAGGAGAAAAATACCATTAGCACAAAGTACATAGAGGCTTTTAAGCCTTTCAGTAACAACAATATGTAGTGGCAGGGCCAGACTAGGGATGACGATGCAGCCATGGCTCTTTAAGGCCAGCGGGCATCTGGTATTGTAAGTACAGCCGCGCATTACGTTTTTATGCTCATGTAGCATGTGGTCAGGCATATCCAGCCAGGGGCCGCACACTGTAGCACCTGCCGCTTCAGGTAGTGCTAGCGGTCCACTGGGCAAATGCCTGGTGTGCCAGATGTCCGACTTGGGCCTTTGTAGGAGTACATATAGTACATGTGCACTGTACACAAAATCCATGCAGGTAATGGCACACAATATGTTGCAGGGTAGGCACACACAAGAAAGGGTTAACTCCTATGATTGGTACGCTACTATTGACCCCAAGCACTCAAGACAATTTTTATCATCTACATGCCCTATAAATATAACCGTGTAACACAATTAATCACTGCATGCTGTAATCACTTTTAAAGTGATTACTTTTGGAAAAATAAGCCAAACAAGCATGAATTGGAAGCTCACGTTTAGATACAGTATAATTTAATGTACAAAAATCAGTAATATATGTAATATATCATTTATTAATATATACATTGCAATCAATATAATGTTAATGTTATAGGGTTGGGTAGGTTCACATAAATTCCTCAAATAGGTGTAGTAGTGACAAGCATGTATTTGGTCAGGCTTGCTCTCTTACATTCTGAAGAACGTAGTGTTATAGGTAGGTTGTGTGCCTTGTGCATGTTATCCAAAAGTTATAATACGTTGGATAATTCTACAATCTGCAAAACTTTGGCATTAGCTTACAAAAGACATACAGAAACCTAAATTCTGAGGAAACCCACAACACCCAACACCCAGGTTCTAAACTAGCAATGAAGCCCAACACATTTCTTTTTCAAGAAGTACCAAGTTGGTATTTCATTTATTTTGGGAAATATTGTGAGATAAAAATATCAATTTTGTGTGTATTCTTTGCTCAAGAAGATATTTCATAAACATTTTAGACTCAGCACAAAATATATTATGTCACGCTATAGTTAAAAAATCCGATTCCTGACAGTCACAAGGTCCAAACTTTTCCAAAGGAATCATATCTGAAACAGCTTATCTCTTACATATCTGGAGTAATAAAACTATGGGGATACAGACAATAATTGCTCAAAGAAAAAGTATTAGTACCAAAAATACTTGCGCCAGCCTCAGGTAGTACCATGAGGAGGTTCATTGCATGTTGCCATATTGACCTCAAAAGACAAAAAGCACCAAACTAAGACACACAACTAAGCTAATTATTCAACATGACTGGACATAAACAGTGAACTAACCACATACATGCAGGTTGTTATAGTAACTTAAGTCATGTTGACCTAATCAAATCTACAAAAATATGCGACTGGGAATGTGAAGGATAAACGTATTGTGAAATGAAAAAGCTTAGACATAAATGGTAGGAATTAAGACTGTGACAAAGTCAAAATACAAAATGACATTTACACACTTTACCCAAACAATCTCAAAGTTATTTCTAAAGCTTGTTTGAGAACGGAAAGGGACACTTTCAGAGTCAACTAAATGGAACACCAGTAACCGTATCCCTTATTCAATTACATGCTAATGTAATTATGGCTAGAACAAAAGCACCTTATGTAATTTTCTAAATTTCTCCAGAGTAATCATAAAAACACCTTTAAGTTAACATTAAATGAAGTATATGCAGGGCCAGACTGAGAATGAAAAGCAGCCCTGGAAACATTTAGACAGCAGCCCCACATATTTTATCTCATGGTCGAGCTCTTTTATATTTTTGCCCCTTGTGCATTAATGCCCAGCCAGCCCCCCCTTTAGTATTGATTAATATGTTCCCGCCACAACCTTGTGTATTGCCCCCCCATTTATGCCCCCACACCCTTGTGTATTGATTATGTGATGCCCCCCCAGCCAGACCCCCCTTAGTATTGATTTATGTGATGCCCCCAGCCAACCCCCTTCCTTGTGTATTGATGATCCCACCCCTTTTGTAGTGGTTAATTTGATGCCCCTAGCCAGCCCCCCTTTGGTATTAATTTATGTGATGCCCAACCACCCTCTTGTCTATTGATGCCCCAATGCCATGTGTATTAACCCCCAGCCACCCACCCCCCTGTTTATATTGATTTTGTAATGCCAAAATCCAGCCACCCCAGTTTGTAGTTCATTTTTAATGATGTCCCAAGGGAATTCCTCTCTCCCCTCCCTCAAATTTGTCCTTCTCTCCTCCAACATGATGACCCTCTACTTGTCATGAGGAACTCTTCTGTGAGCCCGCCCTTTTGAGCGTCATGTCTTGAAAGGGGTGGAATGAAGAGCCTCACTGATGTACTGCCAGTGGACGGCATGGTGCGTGCATGCCGTGTGCTTTAATTTTATTCAGCGGGCGGCGGAGGTGGTCTTACGACTGCTTTAAACCTCACGGTCGCACTACGGCCTCTTTGAATGTTGGTCTGCCAGCCCACGGACCGGCCGACCCACCAGTGAATTTCCTGGTTTCCCAGTGGGCCAGTCTGGCCCTGGGTATATGATACCCATTATGACATTTAAATTTAAAAACTAATGTGTTGTAAAAATGCTTAGGTTTTAAAGTGGTGTAAAAATGAATACTATCACATCTTTTAGCATTACTAAATTCATTAATTAAAACTACCTATAGATTTATGTTGTTTGGCAATCAGTGTAATTGTTTTGGAGATATTTAAATGTTTACCTCGTAGGAGTTGAGATTTGTGTCATGGTGTGATAAGGTCTGCATCTAATCAGTTTCCTACCACCTCACAATAATGTCCTGAGCTGATCAACACCAATCAGAAACTGAACCATATGGGACAGATGACTTTATATGGAGGAATGATCATGTAGATCTGTAGAAAGGGAAGTTAAAATGCCTTCCCCATTGCATACACCTAGCTATAGGATCTATTTAGTGAATGGAAAGTGACAGGACCACATGTAGAAGAAAGAATTGTCAGCTTAAATTATATATATGATGGCAGTGCAGCAACATGAAGATTTTCTACATTTGAACATCACTCTACATACATGTGAGTTGGCACTAACTTCTCCTCAACATTTGCGTCTTTATACACAAATCAGCTATAACATAAAAAAAAAATATATAAATGATCTTATCAACATTCTAGCGATGTATAGAAAGAATGCCCAGCAGTTGTGTAATGAATATTTACAAATAGGACTATCTTTGACTTTGGTTATGAGAGTCATTTCAGACATTTACCGAAGCAGTCTGTAAATTATACTGTATATTTAAAAACAGGGAGTGCAGCCTACACATATCTCTCTATAAATAATTGGCAATAGCTCACTTTGAACATGAGGCACAGTTTTTGACATATGTTTAAAATATATATATATATTTAGAAACTTACTGCAGTCCAGTTGAGTTCTTAAGCTAGAATAATGATGGCTTCATTTGAATATTAGTACAATGTACAAACATTAACTCACTTTTGGGGAATAACTCGGCATAGCATAGGCTCTTAAATTGGATTGTAGTAAGTTACAGTGACAATTTCCAATTCCAGCCTTTGCCAGGAACCAATTACGTACAAACTGAAATACATTAAAAAAGCGTCTAGAAACCGACTTCAAAGATAGAGCAAATAAAACAATACTTTTTATTGTAGATGGAGGCGAAAGCCAGTACTGCACACGTTGTAACACACTGACAAAGGTTGGATAACGGATAATATTATATCACAGTCAAGGCAGCTACTATATGAAAAGGTGACTAGATCAACAAAACATATAGGTTCTTTTAATGTATAATCCTCATATATAAATATCTTTATTTTAAATGACAAATGTGAGAGATGGGCAACCCCTATTATCAGCAGCTAAAAATGGGATGAGTGATGGCCTTGCACAAAAGCAGTTGCGCTGAAAAGGGTGGCATACCTTGTATTTTCTCTATAGATTGTGTTTCTGTAGTATATATATATATATATATATACATATATATATATATATATATAACATAGGAGGCATATGTTGTGTACTGCCATCTAAACGGGATTTTTGTGCAATCTACATGCATTTAAAAGTAGAATTATGGCTGAGCATGAATATAGTAAAATGGCAAAAATCTTAAGGATTTAAAGAACAATATACCAAGAAAGAAAGAAAGGAGGGATTAAAATGATATGCTGGTTCTGACCAACCTATTATATATATATATATATATATATATATATTATAAATGTCTCTATGTATGTGAAAGCATAAAACATGGGCTGTTGTTCTAAATCACTGTGATGTCACAATCCTGTGTCATCGTGGCCACCACATAAGCTGGGTATTTCTGAACTGAAGTGTCATTTGATGCTCCTGCTCTTAGAGATTTGAATTCAAAGAATTGAATTTTGACAAAGGAACTGGAGAACGGCAAAATGAGAGTGTTTGATTTTCTTCCAACTGATGTGGAAATGGTGGATGCTGGAAATTATTTAGGCAACAGGAGAGCACTGAAACAACTCCGGGATGGAGAAGATGATGGCTTTGCTGTAACTAAAAAAAGAAAGACTGAAATCTATGAGGAAAACAGAAAAGCTTTAAAGCGGCAGTTGGAAGGTGAAGAGGATGACAGTTTGACACCAAAAGGGAAGAAGGGAAAATATTATGGAGAAGGCACTACTCCTGTGAAGCGGTCCAGGGATGGAGAGGATGGGGACACCTTTACCCCAAAGTGGAGGAGAGTGTGCTAGCTACAACGCCTAGCTTTACTTATGTGATGTTAAATAAAATGTTTGATTTAATTTGGTTCTCTTCTGTGAATGTGATATCTCATATATGTGTATTTAATATGTACATAATAAATGAGAAACCATTTTTGGCCTTGTGCCACATACCCCGGGCTGTTCCCCTTAAATAAGATACCTGGCCTCACCTCTTGCCCCGCCTCCGGCTGTGCGCCGCCATGCACAACATGCACCCCCCTGCTTGGCCTTGTTTGACTTCCAGCTTTCTGCTTCCATTCTGTGCTGCACGGAGAGGCTCAGAAAGAAGCTGTATAAAATCAGTTGTGATAGGTTTATGGAGCTCTCAGTGAGCCAGTCAAAGCTGTGTTTATATACTGCCTCCCAGCTTGTGTGTGTGTGTTCTGTTAGTTGGAAGCTGATCGAGCCTCAGTGAACCCATCAAATCAGTGCTTACCTACAGCCACAGGGAGGAAAGAGCATGCAGGACACAGACTGCTGGACAGAAGAATTAGGGCAGCAGAGAAGAGCAAGAGAAGACAGTGAACGCCCCAACCAACCATAGAATTTAAAAAAGTTACATTTATTTTAGAAATCAGCAGAGATTAACATAAATATACCAACAGATATTTTGAGAAATTTCTGTGATGAACAGCTATACTTGCATATTTGTTCTCTCCAGAAGGTTATTCCATTATCTTAAATATTCTAATTATTTCACTATTAGTGATATATATATATATATATATATATATATATATATATATAGTAATTTTGATATATTTTATTATTATTTTTTAAGTTTTCTACTGTTTATTTGATTTATTAAGGAAATAAATATGTGCAGCATAGTAAATATGTTAGGGCTTCCCTTATAAATGTTTTTTTCAATTCCAAAACTAATGTAATCTCCCCAATTGTTTTTATTACTGTGTTTAGCTGAGGCTTTGTCGTTCACACGCAGTTTAGTTAATATCATGCTGTGCCTTCTGACTCTTCCCAAATAGAACGCTTACACGCAGAAAATTAGGCATGCATACCATTCCTTAGCATGAGTAATTGAAATCACACCATCTTGACTGCATGCAAATGAGTTACTTAAAATTGTTTAAATAATACAAATAAAAACATTCACATACATACCAAGTATGAAAATGTTTGAATAATGTGTGCCTAAACCATTAGAAGAAGAAGGCTTAATTTTGATTGCATATTAAATTAATTGAGTCTCTTATAATATATGTGTATCATGCACTAAATTATGTAATTTTGCTTTTCATAAACATGATTTATGTATTTTATATATGTAGCATGTTAGTAGCACTATTTTCTTTACATTGCTTTAAAACGTTTGTAGCCGTTTTAATTTTGAATCAATCTATTACATCCTATACATTTTGGTAATGATCATGGAGGTTGATATTGCAAGATCTGTTAGAATATAGAGGCTTGGTATTTTTTTGGTATTTACAAAAATATGATGTTAATAACATATGGCTAACATTAATACGCAATGATCTCCAAATTTAGCAACATGATTTACAACTATTCTGTGACTGTAATTCTAGACTTAACAAAATAAAAAAATGACATGTACTTTTTATTTTATGAAGCAGACTTGCCTGTTTTACAGTCAGAGTGGTTCATTTGGGAACCTAAATCATTACTGCACAATTATTTTTACATCTGACAATGATTAATGGGCACGAGCAAAAAATGTAGTTGTAAAAAGATGGTAATGACCCTTCAATGGATTCTCCAGGCAATTAAAGATTTTAAAGGCAAGCTACCATTGAAAACTAAGGTTGTCCTTTGTAGAGAATAAATAGTATGTTTTAACAAAAATATTCATAAAATACTTAGACTCTAGATACCTTTCCTTCCAACTCTCAGCTGGGAATTCTGATGTATCTAGCGTGTTGCTCTGATCAATTATTTGTAAGTGATTCTTAATATCTATGTTTAATTAAGGGGAAAATTGCTGCAAATATGCTTTTAGTAAATTGTTCACTGTACACAGGTGGTTAATGTAGCATATTAAAATATATAACTACATGCACTATTTATAATTCGTAGCTTAGAAAGTCTTGGTAATGTATATATATAGATGGTTAAGTAAAGCATCATTACCAGGATTAATGGAGGAGGAGTTTTCCTTGTACAGCTCTGATTCATGCTCCTTCACTCTTCATGATATGTACCCATCCTGACATTGGGCCTGTCCGTATAAAAATGTATATGGAGATCTTGCTTGAATTGTCATTAGGCATCCGTTCAAAATTCAAAAGTTACAGTGGCAGGAAAAGGCAAGAATTCAGTTACAGTGAATTGTGCACAGTAACATAGATTTGCTTAAAGGATTACATTACATTATATTACATTAAATTTATTTTTTAAAGCGCTGGCCGATTCCGCAGCGAGGTAACATTCGTTAGAACATTTTATAAACACATAATAACACATACAATAACAAACTGGTGCAAAGGAGAAGAGGACCCTGCTCTCCCCAGCTTACAATCTAGTCGGTGGTTGTGGGGAGTGAGACAATAGAAGAGGACGGTTTGGATGGGGATGAGTTGATTACCATACAAATTGGTGCTCCAACAAATATTACAAAATTGGCACATCAACAGGACATAATACACACAACCCTGTTATAAGTATCCACAGGGCCGGCCCGACAATGGAGCCGAATGGGGCAACCGCTCCAGGCAGCCCTTTTGAAGGGGCGGCACTTTGCCGCCCCAAGCCCTTTTTTTTTTTTTTTTTTTTTAAAGCAAAAGAGAGAGAAAGGGGCGCTGAGTGGTTTTCGCTTACCAAGCTGTCAGTACCCACTCGGCGCCCCTCTCTCTCTTCGTTCCCTGTTCGGTCTCGTGCCGGCTTGTAATGCTGAGTGCCGAACAGGGAGACTCGCCACAGGACTGATGAAAGCAAGGTAAGTACAAGGGGGGGAGGGAGAGGAAGGGTAGATAATGGGGAGGGTGGCAGGGACGGAGGGAGAGGAAGGGTAGATGGGGGGAGGAAGAGTAGATAATGGGGGGGTGGCAGGGACGGAGGGAGAGGAAGGGTAGATAGGGGGGGAGGAAGGGTAGATAATGGGGGGGCGGCAAGGACGGAGGGAGAGGAAGGGTAGATAAGGGGGGGGCGGCATTTTAAAATTCGCCCCAGGCGGCATTTTGCCTTGGGCCGGCCCTGAGTATCCACTCTCAAAGGCTTCCAACAGAGAAATTATATCACTCCTTTATTATTCCTGCACATTAAGAGTAGAAAGCAGTCTACAAACACAGAAATATAGAATTTGATGGCAGTTAAGGACCATTTGCCTGTCCCATACATGTTTATTGTACTAGCATCTACCAGTTCTGTTGGGAAGCTGTTCCAATTATTTACCACCCTCACATACAGTAAGACTTTCACTACATCTACGCTTCTGACTTTGAAATATGCTTCCCTCCTGTACTTTGTTAAACACCTTTAAATGTTTAAATGTTTCTATTATATCTTCACCCCCCCCCCATGATATACGTATTGAGATCACTTAGTCTTTCCTAATGTTTTTTTATCCTGCAAACCATTGACCAGTTTGGTAACACTTCCCTGAACTCTTTCTAGAATGACTATTTAGCTTTCTTATATGTATTGCTTCATTTATGAAATGATATTCTGATTTTGATAAATGTGTGTGATATTTATATATATTGCTATAACTGATACACTGAGAGCATACAAACAATCATCTTAACATGCAGCTTTCACTGAATGCTAAAATTTCATTATTTTGGTATTAAGCACCCTGGCCCACAAATAGTTAAGTGACAATGGAACCAAGCTGAATTTGAACAACTCTATTATTGTCAAACTTTTAATGAAACAATATGTCTTTCTAATCTAAATTCAAATATGCCTATCTTAACATGTATTGCCTTACCTCTTGAATGTTAGAGAATGTATTTTCAATTATTAAATTACCATATCCTGCATTATTGCTGTCTAAAACACTATACAAAAATAGGATACTATTTATCAAGTTCCAGGCCACTAGCACAAAAGTAGCATAATTAGCATGTTTATTGGTTGGCATAAGTTTAATATAATGTATTATACCAATTTCCATCTTTTTAAAATAGCA
This sequence comes from Spea bombifrons, assembly GCF_027358695.1. Lineage (NCBI taxonomy): Eukaryota > Metazoa > Chordata > Amphibia > Anura > Pelobatidae > Spea > Spea bombifrons. Next base: position 67,738,437 of record NC_071089.1, read on the forward strand.
AAAGCAGATGCCTGAGAGGTGGTGTGGTTGTCCTAACAGATTAATTAACATAATTCTGGTAATTAAGGTGTACTTCCATATAATAAAAATCAAATTATACTAAACATAAACTAAGCATCGACTTTTTTGTAAATTGCCTACTTACGTACTCCATACCTAATATTTGTGGGGAAAATGTTACCTGAAAAATTAGTTACATATTAATTAGGGTTAAACAAATATCTAATAAAATCCTGATTTTAAAAACTTCACTGTTTATGAAACCTCCTCTTGACATGTATTCATTATTCATTACTGATGCTCTTAGAACAAAGAGCAGTATTCGTACAATTTTTCATTTTAATAAAGGTTGCCAATTTTGTTAGTAAAAATGTCTAAAAATGAGAAAGGGCCCAAATAAAACAAACTAATGTGAAGCTGAAAAAAAAATTGTTTTAATTTCGTTTTCAGCACTCACTCTCCGTCATTCTTTGTCACGTTCTCTCACACGCTCTGTCACAATGTTTCTTGTTCTGCAGTTCTTCTCCTTCTTTGTGATATCCACACAACAATTTTTCTTTTCTCTCCGGTGATTTGCTGTGTTATCCTGGTCTCCTGGCCTACTTCCGCATCTGGGTGGAGCCTCAGCACTGTCCAATCCATGTCTTTAGTCTTCTTTCTTCTCAGGTGATCCATTGCGTTATCCTGGCCTCCTGGACCACTTCGTCACCAGCGGGGGGCATCTGTGGATTTCTCACAATCCTATGTGATGTTACTTGTATAGCAACCATGGGGACAACCTCTCCTCTGATTGGAGTAGAGGTTGTCCTGGTTGTTGCTATATATGGTAAATAAAATTACATAGGATTGTAAGAAAGTGTTTCTTGGAAGATGGAATAGAAAATAAGGAAGTAAGGGAGAATTGGTTGAAAGACAGAATATGCACGGTTGTTGTTAGAACATTTTTAAGTGGCGTACCCCAAGGGTCTGTTCTCAGTATCATTCTTTTTATTTATTTATCAATGATCTGTAACATGACACTGAAAGTAATATTTCAATATATGCAGCTGACACAAAATTATATAAGGTAATTAAATCAGAATTGGATAGCTTTGAGGATTTAGACAAGACAGGAGATTAGAAAAGTAAAATAGCAGATGGTTTCAACATACATAATGTAAAATTATGCATTTGGGAAGAAAAACAATTATGCTAATTATACCTCAAATGGCTGCTTATTGGGGAAATAAAATATAGAGATGGATCTGGGAGTACTTTCCAGTAACATACTTTCCAGTAATATATCATTACAAAAAAAGGCAAGCAACTTGTTATCCTGTATTAAAAGGGCATGTGTGTGTGGGATGGGGAAAAAATGCACACAAGGTTGATATGATTACTGTATGCAAGCAGGCCGGGACGGGGACAAAAAATAGGCCCGGGCATTTAAGCCTGAGCAGCCCATTTTTATTTATTTTTATTTATGTATCATCTTTGTATTTACTCACTCATTCACACAAATCATTAACACATTCATTAATGCAGTCTCACAAATCATTCAAGCAATTCATCCACACATGAATTCATTAATTGTCATACGCATTCACACAATTCATCCACACATTTATTCATTCATTCTCATACGCATTCACACCACCCCCTCTCCCCATCTTATCTGCCCCTTCTCACTATATTGCCCCTTTCCCACTTCTCAATATGTACCCCCTCTAACTATCTATCCCCTCTGCCCCTTCTCACTGCACCCCCTCCCTCACCCTACTTACCTCGTTGCTGGAGCAAGCAGCAACTGCGACCGGGCCCGCGGCAAGGCCGGATTGACTTAGGGGCTGATGGAGCTGCAGCTCCAGGCCCCTACCTGGCTGCATTAACGCAGGGCCCCTTAAGCCCGCCTCAACTGCGACCGGGTCCGCCACTCTAAGGGACCGGGAAGCCCCCACCAGGGCCGGCCTTAGGGGTCTGCGGCCACACAGGGCTTAAATTAAAACATCTGATTTTTTTTTTAAACTTTATTTAACATGGAGGATGTTAAATAAAGTAAAAAAAAAAACCAAAAAACCCTGATGTTTTAATTTAAACCCAGATGCCCGGTGTGCCCGATGGCCAGTCCGGGCCTGTATGCAAGTATATTCCTGGAGTGCTATTACAATAAAGGAGAGTGAAAATTAACACTAACATTAAAGTTGATAATATACAAAATTATAAGTAAAAGAGACATCAACACACATTAATCATAATGGTACAGAAAATCAGAATCTATTAGGAGGTTGGCAGGGAAGTGAGACAGAAGGTGAGCTACTGCTTGGGGGAGGATGATTTGATTGTAGCAAGGGTTTCAGTGATGAAAAGATCTTGAAGGTGGGATTAACAGGTGGTTTCTTTTGGAGTGTAGGTTGTGTTTATTAGGAGGATAGACTGTAAGTAGTGGTTCACTACAATAGCAGGAGCCACCCTCATCTAGGACCGAGGGTACCATATGGTTGTAATGTGCTAAGGCAACATCAGGGCAGCAGGAGGTAGAGATGTTGGAAAGGAGACGTAGAAGTTCAAGGGAGCAAATGTTTGTATAGATTCCTAGTCACACAGAGCTCACACCCCCGGGTCCCACAAATAGTAGAGCCGTGTCGTGCCACTGTTTACCACTCTCCTTCAGGCTTATGGTTTCTCCAGGTCTAGATGAAGAAGATCACTGAGATATGATGCTATATATTAGTGTCTCACTTCTTTCAGACCAGAGACCACAAGTATGAGGTAGTGTGGGAGTCCTGCTTGCTCCTTTGTAAGGGCCAAGGGACCTCACAAATGTATCTTGTCCGGAGCCCTGCAATTCTGTAGGGCAGCCCTCGAAGGCCTTTTCTTTAAGGATCAATGTACAGTTATACGTATCAGCTGAACAGCTATACATCATCTACCAATGGCTTAGACTTATTAGCCCTGTTTGCTAGCAAAAAAAAACACCCACAAAAATACAAGTAACAGATTTTAATATCTTGCGCAAAATACACTTAACTTTGCAATTGCTCAATTGCACAAAATACTATGTCACAAAGAAATATGTTTCTGTTTGACTGTATTAAAATGATGATGTGGTAGATTTTGAGTTTCAATTAGCATATTACTTCTACATGTTAAAAATTAACTTTTTGTGCTGTTCTGTCGGGGCTGCACATTTTCATGCACAGTAGGATGGGAAAAGGGTGACAGATTTCTGAAATTTGACTACGCTTATTACCATCACAAATATCCCTGCGAGCTGTGAATTTAAACCTAACAACCTTTAAGCCTCGATGTTCGTGTTTCATTACAACTGGCACAGTGAGACAGTTTATTAGTTCTGAATGTGCGCACATCTGTTTTGGACATGGGGCATGGTACAATTGAAAGGATTACACAGGCTTTGCATAGATCATGGGCATGCAGAAAAGCTACAAAGCACTAACTTTTTTTTTATGTTCCAGCAAATTTTCATTTTGGGCAGGATTGTGATGGGGCTTACACCCTGTTCCTTATTGTGCAGCAGGCTTACTGAATTAATCTCCTAATTATACAATAAAAGGAAAGATGTGAGAGGCTACATCGTATTAACCCTAGACATGATTACATTACAAATAATTAAGATGAACAGATTTAAGACTTGGGGCTTTTAATCCATATGGAAAGACAGTTGGTGAAACTGAGTACAAATTGTGCAAGACTAATAAATAATGCATTAATGCATATTTGTAAATGGGTAATTGGGTGATAAAACGGAAATTATTTTAGGGGAGGTGAAAAAAGTATGTTTTGAAAGCCAGGCTTTTCTTGGGTGGCACCCATGAAATATGTCAATCGCTTTGTTAACATTACCATTTAATATGCATGTATTGGCCCATGGTGCAACTATTTTATACACGCCAAAAGTTAAAGTGGGCCTTATACCTAAAAGATCTTTATTCTCAGTAGAGCATAAACCAGTTCTGCAGTTTTCAGCCTTCTATAAGTTGCTCCTTGCTTCTTTGGTTTATAACATTTTAGAACTATCTAGAATTCTGGTAGGTTAATAGGACTGAACAGCTTTTTTTGTTATAAAGTGCTTCATAACAGGACAATATAACCCCAGATTCTGTAATAGTTTTCACTCAAGATGTTTATTGGTATGATATCCAAGTTATCCAAAACTGTATTGATGTAAGTGCATGGCAATTTTGCTCAGAAGGATAGAGTCCCTGTATGAACACTATTAAATTACCACATGTACTTCTGGATACCATTTTTTACCAAACCTTCACAGTACTTGTAGTCACCACTTTCATAGGTAGTGCATTCCAGAGACTTATAACCCTTTAATTAGAAAACCTTTAGATTGAACAGTGGCTCATCTAATCTTAATAAGTGGCCTCCTTTCTGCTCTTAACATGAGGTGAATATTTCCCCTGCAAGTGCCTTTCACAACCTGGTACTTTGTAAAGTCACCCCTCAGACACCTCTTTACTCACAAGATAAATACAATTTAGCTAAACACTCATCTCTACTTTATTTATTATGTGCTCTTTTGAATTCAATCACAACTTTCATGTAACATAAATGCAAGTAAGGCCTAGCTAACGCTTTGCATTGAGGCATAATAACATATTCAGACCGTGAATTGATACTCTTTTTTAATTTGCTAGCTGTTACTTTAACTTTCATATGGTTACTGAGTTCGCACCCCCAAACTCAAGGGATGATTTCCCCAATCTGAGCTTATAAAGAAACTCTGGGTAAATGCCATCATGACCTAGTGCCATATTCATTTTTTGAGCTCTTTTTGGGTTGACCATTTATTCTGTGAAAATGTGTACAAGTTTCCTCTTTGAATATACAATCAGTCACCAGTTTGTGTACTGAAAGGGGAGGAACTGAATTCAACTACATTAAACAAGAACAAAATGATTAAACAAAAAGGTTGAAAAATCCATGTCTCCATTTAAACTCCAAAGCAAATACTCCTTAAATGCTGTCTATATTAATCCATTAAGGTATTTGTCTTTCTGAGTAATGCCACAAGTGACTATAAGATGTTGCACAAAACATTAGCTTGAAAAAAAGTACAATTGATAACTGACCGGATTTTTAAACATTGTGAAGACACTTCCCATATCTGAGTAACTGGTTGGTGTGTCTGTCAGTCAAAGACCCACTTCCCCCATGGGGCTCGATACTGAATGGAGGCCACAATGTAGACCACATTGGCGTTCCATTGTTCCTCCTGGTCGCATCCCCGGCCTCCAGTAAACAAGTGACGCGATCCCGAGAGCTTCCGTGTTAGAGACAGCAGGGGGCATTTTATTCCCAGCCTATATGTGCCTGCTGTTTGGGTGACCAATATGCCCTGTGAATTGTTTTGAGTGTCATTTTGAAATATAACAAATCTGGGTGTAATCTGTATGGAGGAGTTGCAGTTTCCAGTAGATTAATTCTGACTGTCTGTGGTTGCTGGTGTTTTTTTTTTTTCTTACAGTGTTGACAATGCCGGAATGGATTACCTGAACTTCCATTCAGGCATTCAAACATTCCCAGTGTGATGGCACTTTTACTGCTTGCTGTGTCAGGATAAACCAGGTAAAACCAGGCTGTTATGACACTACAGTATATTCAATAACTATATTTGAACAACACAGAAAAAAACTGTATGTGAAACAAGATACACAATTCTTTTTTTTTCCAGTGATTTAAACAGGATTAACAGTGTTGACTATTGGTTTTATATTGGTTCTATAATGATCCCACTAAGAGCTCGTAGATGGACTGGACTGAATATTTCTATATGAAATATAATTATTTGTGATAACTAAATACAATGAATAGCTCTTAAATGTCAATGTGTTATTTTTATTAAAGAAATAAAATATCTCTCAAACCCCTTGGTATCATGGTTGAGTAGTTGTGCAGAATGAAAAGGGAAACATTTTAGTGGCTAGAAAGTATGACATGGATTATTAGCCTTATTAAAGTGCTAAAAGCAAAATTATTCTGTTTTTACTATTCATGTCATGGAAATTAAAATAGATTGGAAGGATGGATCAAGGTAGAGCCTTCAACTTCAAAGTCAGAACTTCAGACAAACTTAAATGATAATCATGGATTCATCTCTGTGCCCTTGACTTTTTTTTAGAAAGGTTGCCTTTTAAGGAATCCATAGTTAATGTTACATTTAAACAAGATTTATGTTTTGTGGAGTGGTCTTCTGTTTCATATTGAGATAAAGTTTTAACTACTGTATTTTTTAAGCTGTCCTAATGATGGTGGAATTTACAATTCTTTTCTCTCTGGCCATTGATAACAAATCTCTGTGTAGTATCACCTCTCATTGTTTGCATTACAAATGTTTCACTTACAATAAGTAGCAGAAACAAACCGTTTGCTTGACTTAGATAAAAGGTTTGCTGAACTCTTAATCATTTTAGTCCTTTGATCAGCCAACAAATAACCAGTCAATTGTAGTTATTTGTTAGTGGCGGTAAGAGCTGAACTATCCATGCACTATTTTGGTCTAGGATTCAAAGACCAGAATCAGGAGTGAATTGGCTGTATAACTTGTACAGCTATATTCAACAACAATCATAGTGTACAGTAAAATAATAAGAAAGCACACTAATATTTCATTAGAGGGGCGTTTTTGATCCAATGGTAAGTGGTCCAGAATTTCATTCAGACACATTGCTAATTTACGTACACGGAGACCGCTTCTTGGATTAAGTGGTTGTAGTTGTCTTTAATCCTTGTTTAAAATTAATCTTTATTTTAGTGGCATTGCTAAGGTTTTGGCTGAGTTGCCTGAAACAATAAAAAAAAGTGATTACCCTGTGTTAAATTGTTATGTCAATGTTAAGAATGCAAGTTTAAGTGCTGCATTTAAATTCCCAGTGCCGTTTAATGGTAAGCAACACATCTTACGTGTGATTACACCTTTAACAGCTTAAAGAGAATAGCTATTCATTTATTTTTGATAAATTTTAGCATTCTCTTATCTCAGTGGATGCATGTTAAAACAGGTACCTTAGGCTCAATAAATTATTTTTTTTAGTCAATTGACACATAGATCTTTGACAAAGTACCCCGTTATCAATATTATCTGTTTTAAAGAACTCATTACATTAACACTAGAGGCTCCAGGTTTGGTAGCTGATTCATGGGGTTCTGGTCCAATGTATTAATCTATTTTTAACCCTGCCCACTCCCTTTAGTCCTCACCCTTTTAGCAGCCCACTTATTGCTGTCCGTACCTATATAAGCATGGTTGTCCCTATGTGGTTGGTTCTGTCCTTCCTGTCTCATTCAGAGCGGAAGAGAACCCAAAAGTCATCAGGTATGTTTTTAATTCACCACAATATTTTTATTTTTTCAGACACTGACACAAAATGAGCATGCATACCTTGTGTTATTAACGGTTTGCTGCAAGATTCTATATGTGATAATATAGTTGGGTATTAATACACCTATTTTTACTTTGGGCGTTTTTTTCTCTACAAGGGCAAATGGAGAGCAGCACTGGGATTGTGTATGTTGTAGCTTTATTCCGTTATATGTGTCTACTGTTTTTACTGATTAAACGGGAAATCTCACTGTAAAAATTTGCTTCTTTAAGAAACTAACGTACATTTTATCCAGAGACGAAGAGCTATTTTGGTGCAAAATGGCAAAAGTAAAGCATTCCTCATGGATATTATATTGGTTGCCATGCTAACTGCACTTTTATTAGTTTGCACAGGAACTGCCTTTCATACATAACTCCTATGTATTCTCTTCATATGGATTTGCCAAACCAAGACATTTACAGGTTACGTCCAGTAGTGGGATTCAATTTTTTTAGTAAAAACCTCAGTCACACACACAAAGACTCAGGCAGTCAAACACACACACACACACACAGACTCAGGCAGTCACACACACAGAGACTCAGGCAGTCACACACACAGAGACTCAGGCAGTCACACACACAGACTCAGGCAGTCTCGCACACACAGAGACTCAGGCAGTCACGCACACACAGAGACTCAGGCAGTCACGCACACACAGAGACTCAGGCAGTCACACACAGAGACTCAGACAGTCACACACACACAGAGACTCAGGCAGTCACACACACAGAGACTCAGGCAGTCACACACACAGACTCAGGCAGTCTCGCACACACAGAGACTCAGGCAGTCACGCACACACAGAGACTCAGGCAGTCACGCACACACAGAGACTCAGGCAGTCACACACACAGACTCAGGTAGTCTCACACACAGAGACTCAGGCAGTCTCACACACACAGACTCAGGTAGTCTCACACACAGAGACTCAGGCAGTCTCACACACAGAGACTCAGGCAGTCTCACACACAAGTGACTCAGGCAGTCACACACACACAGAGCCTGTCCCAAATGGTGTGTTATAAATAAGTAAAATATACTGTAAAATTGGTTGATGCCAGAGGAGGACCCTGCAGGCGACCAATTGAGCCGTTTGCACGGCCCTTTAACTCCTGACGGCGAACCTACGGATTTCCGCTCCCGTTAACCCCTGTGATGCTGCGTATATTAGGTAGGCTAGATGGGGAAGGGACCAGGGAGATTAGTAAACGAAGATGAACACGAAGATTCTTTGTGTTGTGTGTCTTCGTCTTCGTATACGTTTTGCCGCCCCCATGTTCGTATGTTCGGGTTCGTTTTCATCTTCACCTGAATACGAATGCACAGGTCTAATCTTAACATATGTCTGCTTGATAACTCCTCTCCATAAACCTATCTCTGTTGTTTTGTTAAAATTGATTAGAAATGGTTCAGACAGGCTTTGTAAGGCTAAGTGAGGACAGGAAATAAATTAGACTTGTGCATTAAAATCTGTGCAAATTGTAAATGTAACAAAATTAGCTGTTTTTTTTCAATTCTTATGAATCTCTGAAAACAAGGCCAGACCCCCCCCCGAAAATAATGAAAACAAAATCTGCAGGCTCTTTCACTCCTATTCTCTCTTAATGTCTCCCTACCTTCCCAGCCTACCACTCCCATGTATCACAGCTCCGCTACCATCTCTCACATCGGAAGAAAGGAGAACAAGAAGATGCAGAACAAGACGATGCAAGACACAGAAGCAGAGCTGCGATACATGGGACTGGTCAGCAGAGAAGATAGAGAGACACTTAGAGAGGAGTGAATGAAAATGTGTGTGAGAATAAGAATACATGTGGGTGTCATACAACAAATTTTGTTTCCAGATCTAAAAAGCCCCCCATTTTTGTCTGAAATGAACAAATGGGTGAAAAACGAACCAAAAAATGTATCCGAATAGTTTTTGGCCCATTTGCTTATTTCTAATAAAGTAGATAGTTCTGTTCCAGCCACAGGCTTCTGCTGATTTCAGCTTCTATGATCTGAACATTTAGAGTAAACATCTCAAAACCAGATTGATAAAAAATAGAAGTTGTAGACATGTATATTAAAATGGTTTATTAAATGCTGTGAAGGCTGTAGTTCCACTTAAAAAAAGGAGGTAAGATCAAGCAAATATTTAGCTCAGCAGATTATTTTAAAACTATACGTATAAATTACTATTAAACAACAAACAAATCCAGAAATGGGTAAGGTTTAGGAATACTTTTTTGGTATCCAAGTGTCAACTCAAATACCTAAAATTTCACGCAGCGAGACTAGTAATATGTGACATTACGCTCCCACTGGACATGCATGAGTTCCAAATATTCAAAGCTGAACATATGATCTCCAGATACTATCAAATATTAAACTTGCATCTAGTGTAGCATTCATGCACACAAATCTTAACACAAGTGCTGGCTGTCCTCCAGACTATATGCCCCGTGTTTTTCCCTTCGGGGTGTCTAATTTACTCAGGAATCTGTGTGTAATGTAGGTTGGTTCTCCATCAACAAAAGGATTAATTGTTGTCTAAGTAGTGATGGAAATGTGTACCTAAATGTCTTACTGTTTTCTTTGTAATTCTAAGACTTAGACAAGAGTAACTTTTTCTGTATAGTTTCTTTTGTCAGCTGCACACCTCATCTACTTTGAATTCAAATTTACATGGGTGAATGAAATTATTTGCATTTCTTGGTCATGTAATACCTAGAGAATGTAAAATTATATTTTTTTGTATTAACTTTTGGAAACTTTATTAGCATATTTGTTTTTTTAGTATCAGTTGTTTTATTACACTGGTGAAATGGAAGTGAACATCAAATAAAATTAATGTTTGGTAATTCATTGAAAAATGAATCAAATTACCTTAAAATGGTATTTTATAGTATGTCGACTAATCAACAACAAATGCACTAGATGTTCGTGTCTTGGTAGCTAGTTATATTTAGAGAATATGCCTTATGTTTTTAAAGAGATGCTTAAAAAATATCTTTCTGGCGTACTCCTATATCCTTCTATTGAATAGCAAATTGGATATACATAGAGGTTTATGGATTTTATGTCACCTTTGTTGGAGACCACAAGGTAAAAAAGCCTGTCTGTCACTGATTTACTACTTAACATGAGGAAAGAGGTTTGCAACAAAAACCCCAAAGGGCTGTCATGAGGATTTCTTTATTGTCAAGGTGTCAGCAAGAAAACCACAGCAGTCATTGAATTAAGACTGATAAGGTCAACTGGTAACTTTATTTTTTTATGCAGTATGTGGAAAGGTAGACAGACAGATAGATAGACAGATAGATACAACATATTTAAACATATTTAAGTCTTTTTCTTATTCATGTTCCAGTTATTCTCTCTGACCAATAATTTTAAGATGGTCCGTTACGTACATTGCATTTATTTGTTTTCCTATTTATGTTAGTATGCAGAAGGGTCATTTTACTTTGTTGCTGATAATCAATTTTTTTTTAACTATATTATTTAACCCTAAGAAGTTGTGGACAATTAATGTTTAATAAGCAAAATATCTCAAATATGTGATTCATATTTGCATACCCTTGGAGAATTGGTAATATAGGTACCATTTTTAAAGAAAACATGAGTGAGCAGGCAAAACACATTTCTTTTATTTCTTATGGGATTCATATTCAACTGTAGGTTATAACAGAATAACACAATCATAAAACAAAACATGGCAACAGTGAAAAACATGAAACGACCCCTGTTCAAAAGTCTGCATACCCTTAGTTCTTAATACTGTGTATTGCCCCCTTCAGCATCAATGACAGCACGCAGTGTTTTGTAATAGTTGTCTATGAGGCCCCAAATTCTTGCAGGTAGTATAGCTGCCCATTCATTATGGCGAAATGCCTCCAGGTGATGCAAAGTCTTTGGTCATCTTGCAGGAACCACACGTTTGAGATCTCCCCAGAGTGGCTCGATGATATTAAGGTCAGGAGACTGTGATGACCACTCCACAACCTTCACCATTTTCTGCTGTAACCACTGGAGGGTCAACTTGGGCTTGTGCTTAGGGTCATTGTCATGCTGGAATGTCCACGAGCTTCCCATGCGCAGCTTTCGTGCGGACGAATGCAAATTGTCTGCTAGTATTTTATGATAACATGCTGCATTCTTCTAGCCATCAACTTTCACAGATTCCCTCTGCCTTTAGAGGTCGCACACTCCCAAAACATCAGTGAGCCACCACCATGCTTTACGGTGGGGATGGTATTCTTTTCGCTTTAGGCCTTGTTAACCCCTCTCCAAACATACAGCTTATGGCTGTGACCATAAAGCTCTATTTTGGTCTTGTCACTCCAAATTACAGTGTGCCAGAAGCTGTGAGGCGTGTCAAGGTATTGTTGGGCATATTGTAACCAGGCTTTTTTATGGCATTGGCACAGTAAAGGCTTCTTTCTGGCAACTCGACCATGCAGCTCATTTTTGTTCAAGTATTGTCGTATTGTGCTTCTTGAAACAACCACACCGTCTTTTTCCAGAGCAGCCTGTATTTCTCCTGAGCTTGCCTGTGGGTTTTTCTTTGTATCCCGAACAGTTCTTCTGGCAGTTGTGGCTGAAATCTTTCTTGATCTACCTGACCTTGGCTTGGTATCAAGAGATCCCCAAATTTTCCACTTCTTAATAAGTGATTGGACAGTATTGTCTGGCATTTTCATCTTTATAAAGTTCCATTACCTTGTTTCCCAGGTTTTGACAGTTCTTTTCTGCTCCCATGGTTTAGTATCTAGCCTTCTCAGCACATCCAAGTAAGAGGTAACAACCTCATTGACTATTTAGACACAGACACTAATTGCAATTGAAATTAACCTTTAATTGCCATTCTTACCTGTATGTGTCACCTTGTGTGTCTTCAACAAGGCCAAACATTTAAGGGTATGTAAACTTTTGATCAGGGCCATTTGGGTGATATCTGTTATCATTATGATTTAAAAAGGAGCCAAACAACTATGTGATAATAAATGGCTTCATATGATCCCTAGCCCTAAATAAAATATAGTTTCTTTGCATGATCAGTCATTTTTTAAAATCAATGCCAACATTTCACAATTTCTGCCAGGGTATGCAAACTTTTCAGCACAACAGTATATCTTGAAAGCAAAATATGCATCTTTCGAAGACTGTTGTTCTTTATAAGTGCATAAGAAATGAATGTTTAAAGTCTAGTTTTAACAGTCTAGTCACCAATATTCTATATTTATTTTAATGCATAGTAGAGTTCAGTTTGCTTAGAATCCAATTGGACTTATATATTCAAAGTTTTGCATGCAAACTTTAGTTGCTGGATTTAGCTCTGCACCTGGCTGCCTCTACCGAAAGATGAATTAGCATCTAACATCTTGCACATGGTCAGCACTCAGCAGCATTTCCACTTAAGTAACTGAAAAGTAGCTAATTACTTTTATGCTAGCAAAACAGAGTTCAGATAGCATATGTGATGCTGGCTGCTTCTACTCCTATTCATTTCAAAGAGAGCTCAGCTACCATGGCTTTGAATGTGATATCTACTGGGGATGTGCAAGAAGATGCAGCATGGAAGGACTAAAATGAGCATCAGTCTCTATCATCAATAACCGACTGCTTGCGCTGATTTGGATACAGTAAAATGCAGTCCATTGGAATGCATGCAAAATTGACTCCAATATGCATTTAACAGGACAATGGGGCTGGAGTGTACTAAGTATTATGTGTTGCATTCAGTAAGTCATTTTGTCTAGGGTGCTATTTCTAAGAACCACTATGCCCCTAATTATAGTGGTGCACTGTGGTGACTTGCCGTGCACTGGCAAGTCAGCTTGTTTCTCCTTTTTTAAATATGTTGTGGAAACTGTAAATTTGTAACCAAATTTCAGGTACTATTTAAGGTAGACAAGCGCTCCTCAATTAGCTGTCTTGGAGATACAAACTACAATAATACATTTAAGGTTGTTTTCTAACAATGACAACTTGAGATCTTAAACGCCTTGCCCAGGAAAACAATTGACAAATTTTATCAATTAGGGACAATTCTCACCACCTGATTTTAGGTGTATATATGCTACACCCTGGTTATCGAAGGATGCAAATGCAGCTTAGCAAATCTGATCTGCCTCTATTTGCTGAGTACTGAGGCAAAATAAAACTCTGCAAGTATAATAGGTTGTAACTATAAAGACATCTTACATGAGAGATTTTGTAAGTACATTTAAGGTCAGTTAAACAAAGTACTTTAAGCTATAACGACAAAATTCCTAAAAAAAAAAAAACACACACACAAAGAAATGTATTTAGTCACAGGCAGCTCTAGTGACATCACCTTTTCCAGATGAACATTCTAGCATTATGATTTCAAAGTGGCTGTGAACGTTCAAGGCATTCCGAGACGGGCATCCATGCCTCATGTAATCCATGTGGTTTTATTTTGTGAATTGTATATGAATATCCAAATTGTACCCAGCTTTGTCTTAAATATAAATGCTCCTACCATTGGAACCACTTTGTTTTTATACAACAGAAGATTCCCTCCTACTACATTTTTATCCAAATCTGACCTTTCCAAATGCCCTAATATGATGACGATGAAACAGTATAAAAAATACCTAGAGTAAATTTACACAGTACTACAAGTATCTTGTAGGGTCTATGAATGGAATATAATTTTTGAACATACAGGATATGAAGTTGTCAGTTATATCACTTATGTGGAATTAAAAAGGAGGGCAACTGGATGGTGCTGCATTGGTGTCCTATTTCTCCGGTAGCAACCAGCTATGAGAACACATTTGAGATATTATAGAAGATTTTATTATTCTTTATTTATTAAGCACTAACATATTCTGCAGTGTTGTACAATGTAAAGATGGAGTAGTTTACAAAATACATAAGAAATATACATTTATACATACAGACACAACCGGAGTTTAGGACCCTTGCTATGTAGCCGTATGGTACTTTCATACAAAGTTCCTGGCAAGAATGGCGGGCTTATGATGGTCTAGAATCTAAACTATAGCATTGTCTATGTTATAATAAACAGCTAAAGTAATTATTGTCTTGTGTACAACATAGTCTGCATGATCTATAAACTAATTAACCCCTTAATGACAAAGCCCGTACATGTAATATGTTAATAACCCTATTTTTGGAAAAATAACTTTGTGGGGGTTAGGTGTCATTTAATTAATGACAGAGGTTTACATTTCATTTGTTGTACAGATCAATTAGTGATAGTAACATAACTTAACAGACTGTTGTAAAAAAATAATAATCAGATAAAATGTGAATAGAAAGCAAACCAAAAGAATACCTAAACATATACTGTTTTCACGAAAAGCAAGTGATTTTGCCTCAAGCGGTTTAAGTGTGTTTAATGGAACTGATTGTTTCGATAAACTGTTTAGAAAGCGTTTGTTTTGTGACTTATTGCACGGCACTCCCCCTTTAAGACTGCAGGCATTTTTCAGCTTAGAGTAGCGTTACTGACTAAACACCTACCAGCCATCCAAAAAAGCAAGGTATTTAACTTGATTACTAAACACAGTCGTTAAAATGAACAACACATATAGTACATGTTAAAGGGAGTGGATTTGCTGAGCTAGATACCCAATTACTTTGCTTGTATAGATATATATATAGAATTTCTACCATGGATGGTCAACTCAATTCTCAAGGCAATTAACCTGAATGCGTTATCTGGATTTGCTTAATAAACATTTAATTAATGTTGGTAGCACTTCTTCCAAATGATCTGTTATATTGCAAACTACCAGAGTTCTTGTCACATTTTCTTTAATCCCATCATGACCCCTTCATGAGCTTTTTGTTTAACCATAGTTTCCCTGCTTTGTGTACCCACACAAATTATATATGTATAATGACAAACAGAGTTTTTTTTAAATTATATATTATAATATATACCTAATATTTATTAGCAGTAAAATAAAAAACTGCAATATCAACCATAAACTTTTTAACTAGAGATCCCCTTGGTGTATTTATAGACCTCAGGGATAGCTCTTGTAGACTGAGCCCCTAATGATGTCATAGTGACATCACAGATATCTTTTTATTGTAATTACATTTTCATTACAATTTTAAAGAGGGAGAAACTGTTCTTATTCCAACTTCCTCTGTAGGTGATCGCGCAATGATTAGGAATCAGATTTCCTAAGTATTGCATTCCTGAATGCTGAACGTGTGATTAGCCAGCATGCAGTCATCAGAGATTCAGAGGTTCAGTGTTTCCTGCAGTGTTGGCATTTTAAGAGTTGTGACTTGTAAGCAGTGTTATATGTTACCGATGCTCTTATCAAGCACTTAAGCTACCAGTGCAGGCTCCAATAGACCGTCTCATCTCCCATGTGTCAGTGAGGACATCTCCTTGCTGTTGTAATAGCCTCAGGGTATACTATTACGTCCTAGTGGTGATTCGGGTCATGATTTGTACATCCAAAAGTCAATAAAGTGTTAATACAGTGTTCATAATTGGTCAGTGTTTTAAAAATACAGTTATGGAATAATAAGTAATAAAGGTAATATTGTATATTAGGTACTTGTGAACATAATGGAGCCAAGTAACATTAAAGTATCAAAAAAGGCTCTAGCGAAATTATTTGGAATGCCCATAAGAACTACCAAAAGGTTATTTTATCAGGAAAACTCCTTGCTGAGATCAATAATGTCTTAACACTGTTGGGGTGGAGTTCACATAAAATTCATCTTAAAGCATGACCTTTTAAGTATGCGATATTTTCTATTCTTTTGTGTAGGGCTCTTTTTGACCTGTTTCAATAATGATTTCTGCACATTGTGTATGCCCTTTAAAACGGCAAATCTGTTTACTTGAAATAGCTCATCTCCCTTTCATATTTTTATTCACTAACTCCCACATCTATTCATTAAACAAAATTCTCCCATCTCAGGAACGTTCAGAGAAAGTCCAAAGCAATCATTTCCTTTTACATATTCATCAGCGCAATGAGAATAGCAAGATTTTTGAAAATATAATTTGCAAACAGGTTCCCACAGTAACCGTTCATATAATTTTCAAAAGCACGGGAAAAACCTTAGTATTAACAGAAAATCAGTTATATTGATGTTTAAAAGTACGAACGTTTATTGCACCAGTATATTAAATGGGCTTTTCTATCATCTGTCTTGTATCTGTTATTTCAGGCTAAGTAGCTTTGTAGTTGTCCAGGAAGCCATATTGTGGACTTTATGTACATATCCCTCTTGTCGGATTTAGGATTTATGTGTCTTAATAAATGTAAGAAGGTTTTCTCAAAAAGAGCAGGGTGTTGTAGGTATCAAAAACTGTTGCTGGTCCTCTGCAAGCATGCAATATAAATTAGGCACATTGGGATTAAATCGCTGTACTATTGCCACCTGGCTAGTAAACGTATGACGTACAAACATTTCTTGGCCTATGCCTCTTTATCAGTACTCCAGCCCTCGCTTCAAGCATTAATAAACATACCGGCACAAGTGCACCTTTCACTGAATCTCTGTGTTGCCATGTATTAATTTAAATATGTGTTCCATTTAAGTATATTGTTGAGGTCTTGGTACTATTGATAATAAAGAAATATGATTAAGTCTCAACACGAATCTTAGCAGATAAATAAGCAGCATTCTCCTGATTGGCTGTTTAGGCGCTGTGACCGTTTGCTGACTGGCTTTCAGTCGCAATGATTTTCCAAGGTGTGCTGAAAACGTAATATACACAGAATCCTGCAGCTGGATTGGGCAGTCACTATGAGTTGTATACTACAGTACTGTGGGGTAATTGTTTTCACCCCGTGCCACATGTAACTTTTGTTCCTTCTTAACACTTGATTCCTTCTTAACTGTGATTTATAAGCTACCCTGCACCAGAGAATGATCAAAACACTCTAGTCTAAATGGTATGCTTAAAAATAACCACAATAAGTAGCCTAACTAATGATAAACTTTACCAAAACACGCTCAACACACACCCACCAAACATGTTTCAATATACACCAAGTGCCCAGGAAAAACACTTAGACCGACGGCCAATCAGCAGTCAGTCATAGCTCCCAAGTAGCTAATCAGAAAAGCATTGTCCCGATTGATCGGTAATGATCAGTTTGCATTGAATCAAACCTATGATAAAAGATCTGTAACCATTAACCATATTGGAGGTATATGATGAAAATATATCAAAAAGAGCCAGACAACTATTGTGTTCGGAGCCAAGATTGTAAGAAAATAAGAACATCACCAACATCACATATACTTAAAAGCCTTTAAGTAATTTAACTATCTATAATAACAGAATTATCTCACAACACACAACACACTTATTATTTAAAGGTCTGATTATTCAGAACACAAAGTATTGAGTTTTTCTATTTCTAGGAAACCTTTAACTTTTATTAAATGGTTTAAAGATGTATTTAAAAATATGGAACTGTGTATATGTTTTCTCTACCATTGGAAATGAAACGTATATGCAAGAAAGAAATTGATAAAGGATGTTTTGCTTGCCTATGAATAAAAAAATGATAATAGAAAAGGTTAAGTTCCCATCCTTCCCGCTTTACTTAAATTCAATGTAGGTGCTGTGCCTCTGACAGTTGAGTAATCTTGTTAAACTGGCAAATCGGGGTTATTTTTTAGCATTGTTGTCTTAGTTCTGAATATGAATTTCTTTTGTAGTGTTTTTGAATGCATAGTTCTTACAAATTACCCATGAAGAACTGCTTTCCAAGAATTTTTCGTTCAAATTTTTAGGTTTAATACAATAACTGGAGAACCATGTGAAACATCTGGTCTTTTGTACACACTTGAGTTATACACCCGTCAATTCTTCTCACCACGCCACAATATTTTGATCTCACCCCTTTAAAGTTTGTTTTGATCAAATGATAACTCAGGCCCATAGTTCCGTGGTTTATTTCTTACATTCTTCTTTTTTAACTCTGAATTTATCACCTCCTCATCGACCTCACATACGGCAGAACTTCATTATCTGCATGCCCCCTGTATTTATAGCCTGGCAGGTACAGTTTCCTATAGAGGCTGTGCCACTTAGGTACAACCCTCTAAAGTATAAACGGAATAGTTGGGGATATCAGAGAACTCGCTTGTAACAAGTGATTGAACAACCGCGCATTGGAGAGTCTGATTGCTCAATAAAGAGATCTGCCCCTAGTGTTTCAGCAGAGGGACTGCCGGCTTAACCTACGTCCCTAAGCCTAGTCGACCAAGACCAGAATACATTGCTTTTTGCTTTAATATGTTACACACAGTAATTATTTTCCAATGGCATAAGGCAAATGTAAGCATAATATGTTATAAAAGTATAACGTGTATATGTATGTTTTAGCATATTGATAAATTATGTCATCCTAAAAATAAGCCAGTAATTTGCTTTTTACATTCAGTAGTGAAACAATCCTCTGGAACTGCATTTTAAATAAATGAAAAGGACCAGGAACTCATCCTGTTATAAACATGCCCAGTTGTTTAAAAGCCCTCCTGGTCTAATGCATATCGTAAAGAGGCTTAGTTCTTAAGTACTGTTAGTAGTTGCGCTTTAATCTTCATGGTTCAAAATAAACATGTCCAAGCTTAAAGCCAATGGCTATCCTTCTTACGGGTTATCTTATAGCCTTAAAATGTGTCTTGTATCTTCTGTTAGATTTTTCTCGCTTTTTTGTGTGTGTATATGAAAAAAGTCATTATGTGAAACATATTAACTGTTTTTGAAATATACGTTCAGAAAGTATATGCACAGAATTGACAACATTAGCACCACCTACTGCTTCATGAAAATTACACATGCAATACCAGAGCACCAGAACACACAGTTTTATATGACAACATATCCCAATGGGTTTATCCCAATGTTGTTAACTAATAAAAGAGATGATATAATAATTGGCGTACCACCTTTATTGAAATATAAAGCTTGAAATGCTGGTAAGTTATTTTTGAAGATTAGACTATGCATTGACTCAATAATAAAAAAAAAACTAGCAATCGCACAGTATAAATAAGAATCAGTGTCATTAATGTTTAATTAAGGGCCTCAGATGGTAATTTACTCAGGATTGAATTGGTAAAATTGCTATTTGCGTGTAACATGGAAAATGAAATGACTTTACACTGGGAAATCCTGTTATGGATTTGTTTTTGCTTTTTTTTTTGACTTTTCAATTTTAATATTCGGAGAATAAACAGAATGATATAATTCCACTGCTGCTATAAAAAAATCATGGGCCATTATCAGTTTAGGGCTTGGGCAGTTATTCCATTAGAGGCCATCATATTAATCCCTCAGGTGCCCTCTGTTAAAAAAGATCATTGTCCACTAATCCCAAATCCCCTCTTTTGAAAACTAAAATGCATAAAGTGTTTGTGTGTATGTGTGTGTATGTGTGTGTGTGGTGGTAGTCCATTGGCAAAACAAATGTTCTCCTTGTACATAAAATACATACCTTTATACAGAAATGCAGGTTAACAGCATTGACAAAAATGTGGTCTATTTCATTTTTCTGCAGATTTAAAGACTGCTGTTGTTGTCTAGAATGTAACAGTTTTGATGTCTGTTCCTTCAATGCTAATGAAGTTCTTGTACAATGAAATCCTATCCTCCATAAACTTTCATTAGTCAGACTGTCTGTTTAATTAAGATTAAGCCCTTCCATTGTTTACCACTAGCCAGCATGATAAGTAGACAGAGTGTTTGTCTAGTATATTGCACTAAGATAACACAACTAACACAAATGCAAATTACTAAAATGCAACTGTCTGAAAACATCATATTATGCAAAAAACTAGAATCGGTTTAAGGGGTTTTCCACAGAAACAAAAGAGCATTCACAGTAAATACAATATATCATACAATCTATAGGACATAATCAGTTCTTCTTAATACATCACAACACAGAGCGAAGTTCACAGTAGCTCAAAAAGTAATTGTTATATAAAAAATAAATAAAACAAAGAAGCAGAAGTTTTTTTAACCCCTTAATGACAAAGCCCGTACATGCACGGGCTCAAAATGCATTGTTTTCCATGGGTTTTGGGACCACCCATTGTCCTTAAGGGGTTAAAAAAAAGAGACTGATAAAAAAATGATGGAAGTTCCCCTTTAAGATAGAGATCGCTGTTCCCCCCATGATGGCAGACTTGTGACTTCACTTGGTGGCTAGTGAATTTGGATTCACAGTGCTTTACACGCTAGTCTACAAAGTAGGACTATAATGGAATGTTTATAATGAGTCATCTGGGACACATTCCTGCACAAGACCATATAGGAGAGTCTCCTTTGCTAAGCTCCATGATGCCATGTAAACTCACTAATTGCCCTTTATCCTTTAGTAAAGCATGTTTCTATTAGGAAAGTGTGAGCACACAAATCGTCTTAGGTATATCTGGAAATGTAGCTCTTTGATCTTTGTTTTGGGTCCTTTTGTGAGTTGACAAGTTAATCTGATTGAAACAACTGAGATGGGTGTGTGGCAAGATTGTAAAGTTGTTTATTTTAGCCATTGTGCTACGGAAATGCTAATCATTTATTTTATGTTCATTCTGAATGACTGTGGATAATATATCTCAATAGGTATGGAACCAATAATTCAACAAGAATTATATCGTCTTCCCAAGGTAATCCAACCCAAGAAATGTTATTTTGCATCCAGAATCTTTTTTAAATCCCCACATGCCAGTGGGACAATCCATGGATGAGGCAATCATTTGACATACTCTTATTGTAAATACTGTGCCTTTTCTGTATATTTTCGATATCAAAAGAACATGAGCCTGGGTTCAAGCGCCAGCTCATGTTCCACAACATTTGGCCACATTTAGCCCCGACCATAATAACCGACATGGCATTTCGATTGTGAATTCTTTGCTTTGCTGGGTGTCTCTAGCATATACATAGACTGGGTTGACTGGGTTATTAAAACATTTGAAATTCTAATAAACCGAATTCACTGCTTATAAGGTTATAAAGTTATTTTGATGTATCTAGAAAGATTGAAGTAGCTCTGTGTGTGGTTGGTTTGTATATACACTGCTGATTGAATTTTTGTTGGGTAGTATTATTTTAAGTAAACATTCAAAATGAAACATACATCATTTTGTCCACACTAGGAAGACAGAACAGATTTAACAAGCGCTAAATGAGGCGTGACAGTAGAAATCCAACTATTCCTCTCTTTCAAGCCCAGGGATTCTATCATGTAGGTAAAGCAAAGAAAACAATGCTGGCAACATGCCAGTTTTAGGTATCAATGACGTTGCCAATTTCCCATGAAAATATAAGTAAATGGATCACTATTTCTGTATAATTTAGATGAATCTTTTTGGTTGCTTGCTATACACCGAGTCAAAATCAAAACCCCGTTAATGCGAAATGTTAATTACAGATACCCAAAGGCATCCAGTAAATTCAAATTTTGTCAAAGAAATTAAACAATTTAAATTTAACCTCTTAATTGGTATTCAGCTAAGACAACAGCTTGCTGAAGCCTGGCTTATCCTGGTTTTAAAGGAGAGGAGGAGTATGAGCTGGAGCTAATAAGGCTGAAACTCTTCCCCTGACTCAATCTTCTGGCCCAAAATCTGTTACATACCTGTGATCTATGTAAGACCGAGGCACAGAGACTTTCTAAACACACTGAGGGATGACGATGAGGCTAAAGTTGGATTCTTTTTCTGCTCATATGAACTGTGGCTAAAGACACGCTAATTAACAGGGAATCAAATATTCAAAAAGGGACATGTTAAATGAAGGAGTTAATATACCCCATATATCATGTGCGGTAATGAGGAAATTATTATTGGTCAGGTAATTATATAGATGCATGTTAATCCTCCTTTTATAGTATCGAGGCTGTAATTGACCACATGACTCACGCACAAAGGTGATAAAAGCATTATGGGTTTTTAGAAGCTCACTCTGCATGATGTGTTGGGCAAACAACAGAAACATCATATTTTTAACAATACATAAATCATCTGTTATTGGACCATTTAGAAATTCAAGCAGGATGGGAAATATAAATACAAGGTTAATCACTATTTAAAACTGGCACAAAAGTCACTGTAAATGTGAAAATAATATCAAAATAATTAGCACCAGTGCCAATGTAACAGCTGCATCAAAGGGATGACGAATGTTGGAGTGACTTTTATTTGTTTTTGTAATATATGTAGTTGTAGTTAAAAAGAGCAATTCTTCATATGCCTAGGACTTTCATCTATTCTTGACAATTGCAGGCAAATACAAAAAGGTGTTTAGCGCTCAGGCTTATTAGCACTAACAAAGTCCAAAATTGGCCCTCAAATATATATATTTCTAGATATCCTATTCAATCACTTTTCATGAAGCCTTTACCCCCCAAAATGTGCATTTTCATGCACTCCCTAGAGATAATGTACAATATGAAAAGGTTTTGTATGTTTTAGAGGAGATTAAAGGGCAATTTTTCACTTAAAAAAAAACATTTTTACTTAATACTCTTGATTTTTTTCACCTTGGGGTCTTTAAAGATTCAAGATTTCTCTGTAACTAGATGTCTCTTTTTAAAACCATTTCATCTTGGGGACTTTAAAGATTCAAGATCTCTCTGTAACTAGAGGGTACACCACAGTTGATGATGTCATTATGATGACATTGGATTCTTTTGAAATAGAGAGACAGGGACATTGATCTTCCTGGTTACCGTACAAGTGATTGGCACTTGGAGCAATCACATGCATGGATGTAGCAGGAATTGGCTGTTGCTGGTCTGCCCAGGGTTGCAGCCATCCTGCAGCACCATGTCAATGATTAAATGGTGACTTTTTACAAAATGCCATTTATACTCAAGGGGCTGAAAGTGATATAATTCTAGAAACAAAACAAGAGCAGAAGCAGAACTGATGTAACCATAAAAGAGAACTGTTGCCTTTGCAATGCCTAGCATAACTATTTATATAAATAGCTACTGCTTGTGCTTTTTGTTTGTCAATGTCATTGCTTTGTTGCCTGAAACAGCTTTCTTGTCAAAGAGGAAAAGTAACTTAACAAAATGACAAAAACTTAATCTGGAGGACTAATCCACAGATCCTATGAACAGAAAAGATAGTTGCTCCCAGTAGTAAACATATAAGGGGTGTTTAAATTGATATAACCATGGACCATATAACTATGGACCATTTGTGCACATGGACCATAAACGATTTGGACACATTTTTCGTTTCGTTTGGTCCATTTGTTTTCGGACAACAAATTTTGCTTCTTGATTTTTTGGTTTGTATGAGATTCAGAGGGCTCACTCTCTCACACTAGGGTGACCACATTTTATTTCACCACATTTTGGTCACCCTATCTCACACTCAGTTTAATTCTTTAATCACTGTTATACACGTGCCCTCTTTTGCATATGCTTTACATAGTATAGTGTAAGGTTAGAATTGCATGAGCTTTGGTCTTTGTTTACAGTATCCTTTGTATCATGTTCATAGTGTATACATAAAGGGTCCTCACACAGTCATGTGTTTAAATGGATGCCCCCCTGGAGTACAATTACTACTGTGTTTGATTCCTTGGTTCCTATTCTCCTTGACTTTTGACCATGCCTGTGATAAACACGCCTCAACCTCAACATGCTTCTTATTTTCTTGGAGAACGAATCTCGTGATTGTGAGTTCATCAATGTACTTGTGTCCTTAGACTTTGTTGGCATTAGAATATGACATACTATGAACCCATAGCAGGTGTTGTACCTTTGTCCCAGATAGTTTTAACAAGGTCAAATGTTAACATCTCTCGCTTCCTAAAACAGGACTTACCTTACTTATTGTCAGGAACCACAAACCAGATGGAAACAGAACTGCAGCGCAATCGCATTTATTTATATACAAAAAATAATAAATAAGTGCAGAGCAATAATGTTCATATAATGTTGTCAAAAGTCCAAGCCAGGGGTCGAGAGCCAAATCAGGAAGTCAAACAAGCCGAGGTCAGGATACCAAAGTTCAAACTGAGTCAGGGATGTAAGCAGGATTCAGGATTCAGCAACCGGAGAGGAAATCAGCTAAGCCAGGAGTCATACACAGAAAACTGCAGGAACAATGGAGAACGCACTTGGAGAGTCTGAGACCAACACATGGGCAATGAGAGAGACTGAAGTGTTGCTGTTTAAATAGCCAGACTCTAGCAGGGAGGGGCTGGCTAATCAGCAGGAAATTTAATTAGGGAATTAATTAATTAGGGAAGTAATTAGGAGCAAATTTCTTCAGCTGAGGTGTGGCTGAGTGTGAGAAGCAAGAGGAGCGGGGAAGGTTGAAAACCCTGAAACTTATGATTAATTCAGTTTTGACTTTGTAATGCTCCTGCTGTAGCTCAAGTCTTCGTTAACAGCATCTTTCATGACATGCTGTCATGAAAATCCTCCACCAGGAAGTTGAACTTTATGTTAAAACTTGTACTACATCTGACTGTAACAAAAAATGATAAGACTGAACCTCAAGGACTGCTACAATTCACTGAAGGGCTACTCAGCCCACAGTTTTCTTCTGGGCAACTTAATTTCATTAACTGCTTCAACATCCATCCACTAAATTAGGTCCTCATTACCTTGGCTCATACAAATTTCTACGGTCAAAGATGGTTTTTTTTACCATTGCAATCTTCTTCCATGATGTGTTCATGATGTGCTAGTGACTTTCATGTTCCTCTCTGTGTCTAGGACTTTTACAAAGCAAATTAAGGGCTGTGTTGTATATCCTCCACAAGCAGTCATGTCATTTTATATGACACCTAAACAACCACACTCTTACCCTTCAAAATTGCCTGTTCTACAAGCCAAAAGGTTCTGCAAGAAACTTCTGCTCTCACTTTATCTTATTGTCCCCTGTGAATGCAAACCCATCCCTTCCAATTGGACTATATGGTATTCTATTTGAACCCATGTGACAGAGCACCAATTAAAATGAGATAAGCAAGATCAATGTATTCCTTGTGTGGAACTCACCAGGACCAATGACACTGTAGGATTTATTTCGGGGCTCCTGTATGCCACAGGAAAGACTTTCGAGAAGTGAGCTTGCTGACCAACAGGCATTGCTAAGATGGCTATTCATTGAGACCTATTCAGGCTTTGCTGGGAGATATTGAGCTTGAGATGAAGGACTCTGTTGAGAGAAAGTACCTTTCCTACCTTTCAGTACCCACCCATCTCTCCAAGCCCTTAAAGTACACTACCTCAGCCCAAATGCAAATCCCTGACTCATCCCAAGTATATTCTTGACATATATAATGTACTATTATCTGAGAACAAACATTTTGGCTGTATGGTAAATTTATTTTATGATTTCCTTATTTATACTGTACACGAATTGCACTTCCCTGCAAAGTACATTATGTGTAAATTATAGATAGAGTCTGTATCTGATAAATGCTCAATGTTTGGGTAACTAAAAAAAAATAATTAAGTCCAGAATTACTCAGTGTCTAGGAATAACCTTTTATGGTAAATTTCTTTTTATTTTTACAGTACACGAATGGCCTTGCACTTTCTTGCAGTATGTATCTTTGATTTTATTAATAGATTGTACTCTCTGCTGCATTGCAGTACATTGAATGAAACATTAAAATTGTTTTTTATAAAAATATAATAAAATGATTCAATAAAAAAAGATTAAAACAACAACTGTGTGTAGATAGAACTCTCTAGTTTTTACAATACCTGCCCTGTACAATCAACAAATCAAAACGTGACATACAGTGTGCCTCATCTGCATGTCTGTGGCTATAGTAGGAAACATAAAACTTTCATGAATTGATAGCAGGAATGGGAAGTGTATTTAATTTTACTTATATACATTTACCTTAAATATTTATGATATATACCTCGCACTAGAGAATTCCACTTCTTTTGTAATATGCATAAAATGTAAAAAAAAATAATAATTTTGACCTTCATTAACGTCTTCAATAAGTGAGTAGTCTCATTCTTTTTCCCAGTATTGAAGCTGAGGAAAGGATACTGCCCTGATTACATCTCACTTAACTCAGGTGAAACACAAGGTTGACCAAGCATGGCAGAACATACAAAGTAAATCAGCCATTTGCTGCTTTATATCCAGTTGTATGAAGCACTTACAGATTTCATTCTACCACTGATACTTTTCCCATGGGTTCATTCAACTATCTTAGTGCTTCATCAGTTGTGTCAAGCTAGTTTGGTATATTTGCACCGTTTTGGCTTATTTTGATTTTGATTCACATGAAAGACACAAACTAAATCCTAACACTTAACCTTTAATAATTTATTTAATAACAATAATAATATATATTGACTAAAAACAATATGCTCTCGTAACAGTGACATCATTTCAGGCTTAAATACTTCCTACCACATGATGTTAACTTTATATACCTGTAACGGATGATTTTTCCTTTTTATTTTTTTTTCCAGAATTCATCAATAAAAGTTTGTTATTATTGTTACCAATTTTGTTTTTTTTCCCTTTAGTTCTTACAGATGACCACTAACTCAGTAACGCTTTTCTCGGCAGACTTTGATTTTTTTGTTTGTTTTGATTAAAGACAAGGGGCAGCGTTTTGCTTTCCTTTGAGTAGCTTAAATGGAAATCTTTAACTATACTGATAATTCATAATTATATATAATATATATATTATTATATTTTATATATACCTGCTCTGTATATTATATACATATAATAACTATTTAACCTAGACCCATAATTTCCTAATTCTGTCTCTTTTATTGTTATCTTGTTTGGTTATTTTCAGTTTCTATCCCTGTATGTATTCTAGCCTATAGCAATACATAGAAACATAAAACTACTGCTAATACCTCCCCCAAGCATTAGGCTGGTAGTTCCTGCTGCTCTGTTTCATTGTCTACCTACCTTTAAATCCTCTAAAATAATTACCCCTAAATCCCTTTCCACAGATTTTGAGGTTAGGACAATATCAAATATTCTATACTCGGCCCTTGGGTTTTTACGCCCTAGGTGCATTATATTGCATGTATCTACATTTATACAGGTAAATAAAACATACAAATGAAGTTTTTTTTATTTTTTTCCTATATTTTAAATGTGTGTTAGTCCATTAACTAGTTCTATTAAACCTGGTTTAATTAAAATATTAAAGATAGACGACTACCCAATGACAACGTTTATATGCAGTGATGAGTATAGTCTACCTGGTAATTCTTTATAATTGTTTTTGTTAAAATGCAATACACCACCAAATGTTTGATCTTGTATGGTTCACATACCGATGCCTGATTTATTTGCTTTCATTTTTAATTATGTTACAACAGCTGTCAACATTTCAAACAAGATAGGCTTGGACATGATAATGCATTTACTAGGCCGTGGCCCTAACTGAATCCCAGACTTACCATGTCTTCTCAGAGTGCTGGGATATGATGTCAGTGCTCAACCATAGGACACAGTCAAAACACACTGCAGAGGTCAGTAGTTTCCCAGTTCCCCAAATTGGTCAATAGAGAGTTTCTGTACACCATGGAAAAATTCACAATATAGTTAGCACTCCTAGTAAGCACCTACCTAGTTGGCATAGGCCAGAATATGTCACTGCTTGTTGATGCATACTAATTGTGCCTACTGTCAAAAATGGCTAACAATGATTCTCATTTAGAGTCTAATGTCAGCATATTGTAAATATGATGAGCTTAGGAATTAAAAAAAAATGGCCACTGAAAAGTCTAGCTAGTGACTAAACCAAGTTTTATCATAGGGGGACATCTACAGAGATTTTCTTTGAGAAATTACCGTAGCAGTGGCAGTGGTACCGAATGTGTGGAAATGTTTATGGCTACTAAAACATAAATGTAGTAACATAATTAATCTGCAATATACTACTAGGCTTGAACATTGGGTTTCATACAAATTTGGTTAATTTGTACGAATGTCCCTAAACAAGGAGGAGGCCACAACGAAAACAAATGGAAATAAAGCTGAAAGCTCTGAATTTTCCGCCCTCACACTCTGTCGCGTTCTCTCACATTAACCTGGCCTCCTGGAACACTTCTATGGGGAGAACCTCTCCCTTGATTGAAGAACTGGGGGAGAGGTTGTTCCCTTGGTGGATGCAGGGGCTCCAGGAGGCACAATGATGTAGATGGATCCATGGAGAAGGAGAAGCATTTTTAAGCTTTAAACCATTTAAACCATTATTCCGGGGAGAGGTTGTCCTCGTGGTGCATGTTGAGGCTTCACCCTGATGTGGAAGTGCTCCAGGAGGCCAGGGTAAAGATGTGGATCATCAGAGAAAATAGAAAAATGAAGTGGTTATAATGTGCATGCATTTGTGATTTGCATTACTGAATGGCATCACTGTGGGTATACATTAGTGTATTTGGTTTTAGTGTGTGTGTGTTGCTGTAAGGTGTCTCTTTGTGTATTTGCCATTAGCATGTGTGTGTCATTTACTTTATGGTGTTGGAGTGTGTATTAGAGTATGGTGCTGTCGAATGTAGGGTAATAAAGTTAGTTTGCGTGTTAGTATGTCTGCATGTTAATTATAGAGGGGGGGGGCTGAAAAAATGCTGGGAATAAACATGCAGGACATTGGTTGCTGCTATAGTATACACATAATATTGGTTTTAATACACAAATATAACACTTATTTTAATCTGCAACCACAATTACATAGGTTTGTTTTGTGTATAGAACCGTGATATGTAGGATATTGGGAAAGAAACAGATCTGTTTTAATGCAAGTTGAAAATTGATTTAACGTGATAACATGAATGAAGAACATTAAACACTACAGACATTTCTACAGATCTGTTCTGTTATCAAAACATGTAACAAAGGTTAAAATGTTTATGTTTTGCATTATGACAGTATGCCGAGAGAAAAATATAATAAAACTGTTCTCTAAGCATATACATTTGTATAGATACTTCTTTTACTCCTTACTTTGTAAAATAAAGTAAAGAGTAAGCAAAGTAAAATGACATTGCTTCTCTATGAAGCATATGGTTTGGATAATTGAACAGCCCAGCAGTCATTACAGAATGTGGCTTGTCAAGAGAGGTGAGCTTTTAGCTACCGTGACCCTTGTGCGTTTCAGTAATTGTAATTTTTGTGTGCTCTTAATTCCCACCTCATATTATTTAAAGGATTAAATTTAATCCCTGATTATGTGCATTTCAAAATTAATATTCAGACAGCAATCTGTTAACAATATTAACGTTTTTCATGTTCTCTTTACCAGGCTTATAGCTTCAGCAATGTCATGGACCTAATATTTTTCACGGTTTGCGTGTATAAATATAAAAAAATATAAAAATATATTTATAAATATTTATTTATAAATATATAAATATATATATATATATACCAAAACAAACCAAATTCTGCTTGCCTACTCTGGCAGGGGAGTACTTAACAGTCTAAAATATATTTTTAGGGTGCTTGACCTCTGGACTCCGCCCTACTCTCCATGTGCTCCATCCAAGGCCCAAAACCTACATGCATATGAAGTGCAATATCTGCTTTATAGTAACACATTTCCCTAATATTCTGCATTGCATTTAGCAGTAACAATTAGAAACCATCCACGACAATTCCTTGCATTCAGCCACACATTTTCCCAGCTCCGACCTAGTGGGTTGAGTGACCATGGACGTTAGTGACTGCATCTGTGAAAGCCCGTTTGCATTTTCCTGTTTACACCCAGCCCTATGCTCCATGAAAAAGCTATAGGGTTGCCAGCTAAGGAACATGCCACTCCTTGTTCTGGCTCATCCATAAAATAGTTTCTTTCTTGGAGATTAAGCTTCCTGCTTAAATATAATATGGGGTGCTCCTTACCCTGAATTTCCTGAGAATGGACTGCACCAAGCCCTACATCATAAACATCTGTCTTTAAAATGAATCATGTAGAACAATCAGGTGTGACCAACACTGGTTGGGCACAAATTGCTTTCCGCAAGCGGCATCCACGTCCAGACGCCTGATCCTCTGCCCAGGGGCCACACAGTTGTGGAGTAGGCTGCATCCCCAGCCTCTAG
Source organism: Spea bombifrons (assembly GCF_027358695.1). Lineage (NCBI taxonomy): Eukaryota > Metazoa > Chordata > Amphibia > Anura > Pelobatidae > Spea > Spea bombifrons. Next base: position 67,768,861 of record NC_071089.1, read on the forward strand.
TGAATCGCGCCTCGCGGAAAACAAGCGCAACCATATTGCTGATGACAGGGGGCGTGTCCTGATACCTGATGGCGTGGCTTCCTTGGAGGAGGCAGAGCAGAAGGTAGGGAATAGTGAAGATGGACAGATCCACTCTCAAAGTAGATAATGCAAAGGGGAAGGCTCTAGGATCTGGGAGGGGAGGAGTCTAAACCTGGCAGAGCTATATCAATCTCCAACACTGACCAAGCTGTGTCTTATTCCCTGTATCGTGAGTCCCCATGTTTTCTATGCTTTATACTTGTTTTTCTGAGGATTCCCCGGCTATTTTGACCTTGGCTTGTTTTCTGGACTTTGTGATTCTCTCCTGCCCTTGACCTTGGCTACACTATATGGACTATTGTATGTTCTACATTGCACCCAGATCTGGTAAAACAACCCACCTGGATCTGGTAACATAAATTCTTGTTTAAATTACTTTTGGCATTGCTCACGTTTGCTTTCTTCTCTGACTATAACTCATCTCTAGTGTCTCTCTGTGCTGTGCTCCGTTCGGAATAAGTCCTGACACCTGTACTATCCAAAGAGATCAAGTCTTAGTGGTCTTGGCCAATTTCATATGGCTTTTATTTTAGCAACTTCGGCCTTCACTAGTCCCCTACCAATAGAGTACCCCAAAAATTTGGCATCATCTAGGCCAATTGTACATTTAGTAGGGTTAGCCATTAGGCCAGCATTTTGTTTCAAATTTAGAACACACTGTACTTTTGGAAGTTGAGATTTTATTATCTTTTTCAGGTGAGGTAAACCAGGGTACTGGAACTGGACTCCTCACCTGCAGTCACCCAGCAACCTCCAAAATGTGGAATGGATCACTGGTCCACCATACTCTCCAAGTGCTCCACCTCAGAGCCCAAAATCTACACTACAATCTACAAAATCTACAATATAAAGTGCAATATTTGGTTTACAGTCACACATTTCTCTGGGTCCAGTATTCTGCATTACATTAAGTAGAAACCTTGCAGAATATGGGGAGATGAATAGATCTCATTCTTTGCACTCAGTGACAATATATATATTTCACGCATATGAGCAATGTGAGAAAATATTGGATTGCAAATGAAATATTACTTAATTATGTGCATTGTGTTTATTCTGGCATTATGTGGATTTCTTACATCAATCGAACATAAAAGTGACAATATGTTTTTATCATTTCATCTACACATTGTATGTATATTTTTATTTTATTAGTGCCTATTTCCAATAGAATATATATCATCTGCTGAGATGATGAACCCCAGAATGCAACAAACTTCCTGTTCCTGACTAGCTACTCATGGAATTAGTACAGAAAGTAGGAATGAGATCTAAGTAATACCTAAAATAGCAAAATAGTCATGTGTCAAATATATAAAGAAATCTTATTTATTTTATGTAACAATCTATCTATCGTTAAAGTAGCAACATTGCTTTGGCCTCTACTTACATGGAGGATACAAATTTAGTCCTGTACTGAATATAATTTCGTTGTAGTGAGAGAACTATTCTGATTAGCGACTTGATGAACAATTATATTATCCTATTATAATTTAGACCAAATTGATTGAGGGAAAAATATTTCATGAATATAAATTCGTGAAGAAAAAAAAGCAGTAGCCAGAACGGCTAAAAGACATAGGATCACTTTTTGTGCATGAGCACAGAGGGCTTGTTAGACCCCATTCCCACAGTTTTTGCTAAGCCAGTGCTAGAACTGACTAGTTGTAAATATAGTATGTGCGGGGAAATGCATATATGTTGATATAGCACAAACCACCCATTCATTAAGTGAATGAATGACCTCTCAGCTATCATAGGTGTTAAAGTGCATATAATGGCTGGAGCGTACCCTTAATGAAACAACAGCTCCAAAAAAATTAAAAGCATTGACCATGTTGATATTTTAACACATAATATAGTCAGCGGCAGGTGCATGGTGTGGAAGTCCCCCTGGTACAAAGCCACAGGACAGATTACCCTCTCATAGAACAATGGAGGTGGCGGTACTGGGGCGCTGCCATAAGTTGGTCCTAAGGCAGACTCAAAGGTAAATACACCACTGAACATATGATTTTAAAACTTATGTCTTAAGTGTACAGATAATGTTTGTGTACAGACTTTGTTATGTATATTGTCACGGAAACCTCCATGCCGTGGGTTCCTGGAGGGGCCTGAGTGCCAGCCTCCTCCCTACAGACTATGGTCAGAGAACAGGCCCAGGAAGTAATAGTTCCAGAAGCGTGCCTCACTTTTAAAGCTGCATTTAAGCACCCTCTCACGTCTCTTGTCTCACTCTCCTTTATTGCATTGTGTAATCTTCTATTCCATTTTCATTGTGGGTGCATTATAATGAGTGAAAAGCGGCTGTGTTGATATCTGGAGTTTCTTTTTTCTTGTTACTGCTTATTACAAACTAAGTCTGTATCTGGGGTGGAGCATGGGATATTCTGCTATTTGAAGAAGATAAGATGTTGCAGCAAAACAAATTAATCTCATGAAGCAAGAATTTATTGACTTTTAGTTCAGTTTTATAGGCATTGAATATGGCCAGACAAAAGCTCTGTTATCCATCATCACTTATGTTTTCCCTCTGTACAAAAATCCATAAAAATGTAATATCTAGACATCAATACTTTAGCATTCGATGTGCAACTTCAGTGATATTACACTTTACAGTATTGTTTTGGCAAATTATATGCTAGGCATCCCAGTTACAGATGAGACACATTTTAGTTTGCTTTTCATATTCAGTAAAAGTTGTAAATTCCCTCTTTTTTTCATTTCTGCAGCTCACACAAACTTTTTAATAAAACAAAATCTTAACTTTAACAGTATGGTATGTCAATAATGTCCAGACAGCAACAAATCTGATTTTGCTTAATAACTTATATAGAAATATGTGTCTTGTTTTTATTTATTAATATATCATAAACAGATACATTTTAATTTAAAGTGCTCTTTTTTCAAATTCAGTTTGTTTTATTCAAAATCTTTTTTTATGATAAAACTCACACACATATGCCAAACTTTTAAAATCCAAGTGAGCAGTCTTCATATGTATATGTAATCCGTTGTCTAGACATATATAAAAATGTAAGCACTTGAAGTTCCCATTGGATTTGTGTTCAAAGGTTCCCTATGGTGTGCAGGTAAGTTACAGTTGTAACTCCCTGAATTCACTGTGCATTATTAAAAGCAAACACCAGGGAGCTTCTCCTGCAAGAAGATTTCAGTGTACTGTAACCCTTTTTTTACCTTGCTCTGCTGCCAGGCTGGTAGTTACATATTTCAGTGACGCTGGTGACAGGAAACCTGAGCCTCCGCAATTGCTGGGAGATCGGGACATCTTCTTTCTTTATGCAGTGCCTCCACTCAGTGATTTGTACTATGTTGAGTAGGGGAACCCACCCACTGAGAAATGGCCCCTTTCACACAAGAAAATAACACACAACTGAAATGCTAATTATTTATAGAATATATTAAAATAAACAGGTATTATAATATAAGGACCCAGCTGCTGTGCCTATGCAGTTCAGTTCTAGCAGTGGGTGCACAGTCCTGAGAATGTATATATAACACAGATAACTGCCAACAGCCGCTCCCCACCCCAAATGTAGGTGTTCTTCCCACCCAGATGTCCCAGTGTTGGTGCACTGTTGGGGCCCTTGATGCAGGTAGCGCTACCCGGGGAGACAAGGATATATTTATGTTGATAGATATATATATTAGTGAAGTACCTCTCCTTAATGTCTTCAGGCAGCTCTGGGATGCTGCCCCTTTAACCTCCTGGCTGAGAATAATAACTGTCTTCCCACACAGATGTCTGTCTGCAGCTCTGCTTTCACCTCACTGGTACAGGATGCAGGATGCAGGACTTGGACGCTCTGGGTACTTGCAGTCTCTCACTCTCACTCAGGAACATACAGCACCATGCTGTATTCTCTGCACACTTCAACTTCAGTGTACTGCTTGGACGTCAGCAGTACACACTAAAGGCAACAGGTTTACTTCAGGCCTGCTTACAGGGAGGGCAGTCTGTCTCTCTTCCTCCTTCACTTCCCTGCTTAGCTCTGCTCTTCCAGAAGTTTCTTCCTAGACCATCTCCTCTGATAGGCTGAGAAACATTCCCTAGCTTAGGCAAACTGACATATGTCCCATTGAGATACTGATTGGCTCAGAGGAGACAAGTAACCTGGTGCTGGAAGGAAAGGTCAGTATCCATGACAACCCAGCTGTAATGTTATTAGACAAAATAACTGCACTGGGTTACACCCTCCGCCTCGAAAAAAAAATATCCTGCCTCCCACTGGCAGGAACAGAACATCCTAGCAAAGTATAAAACAGTAAAACACAACATGGTACGTGATACACGAACAGCGACTTAGAACAGTAAAGCACTCTCACCAAGAATTTCGGTTAGGGCGTGCAACACATTTATCAATTTATTGTACATGGGTTGGGACTGAAAGTAGGTGGGTTCCCCAATGTTGTCATATGTTAGAAACCTCGGTGGCCTTCTATTTCTCCTGCTGCGACCCAGATTCCTCTGAGGAAGTCCTCTGATATCTTCAGCACAAGGTCTTCCCCTTGCACTGTTGGGGAGGGGTCCAGTCGCTTGAGGCTCTGGTTCTCCCATAGTACTTAAGTCTCTTTCAGAGGAACCTGGGACAAAGCTAGGGCTTTCAGGATTCAGACAATTTGGAGTAGAATCGTGGACAGAAGGTTGGGGTAAAGTCCACCAGTCTTGTTCACAGCCAGATTCAGCAGCTCCTCTGCTAACAGGAACAACTCCACTAGAACCTTCTCCAGGGTCAATTGTTGATGGAGGTTGCATACTAGGGCCCTCATTTCCATTACTCTGACTATTTTCAGGAAAAGCCACAGGTAATAAGTGATTCCTGTGCCATGCCTTTATCCGGCCTTCAGGCCCCTTGATTCTGTACACGGGAATCCCTGGGATCTTGGAAACAACTTCAAACAAGATGTCTTTCCAACGGTCAGCCAACTTGTGTTTTCCTGGAATGCCTAAATTTCTCAATAGGACTTTGTCTCCAGGCTGAATGTCCTTATAACGTACTTTAGTATCATACCTTTGCTTGTTATCTTCATTCAGCTTGGCTGTGGCCTGCTCAGCCAACCCATAAGCCTTTTGTAAGTTCTCCTTTAATTGCCTGACATATCGGTAGTGAGATCCATGGTTCATTCCATCTGAGGACACTCCCAGACGGATGTCAATGGGCAATCTTGCTTCTCTTCCAAACATCAAAAAATACGGAGAGAAGCCAGTGGATTCATGCCGTGTACAATTGTATGCATGAACCATCGCTTCTACATGCCGACTCCAGGACCTTTTCTCACAATCTTTAAGTGTCCCTAACATATTAAGCAGCGTTCGGTTGAACCTCTCAGGAAGAGCATCTCCCTCAGGGTGGTATGGGGTCGTTCTAGACTTTTCAATCTGAAGTAGCTTCAACATCTCATGAATAAGCTTACTCAAAATCTCTACCTTGATCGGAGTGCAGCCGGTTTGGGAACCCATAATGTACAAAGAACTTTTGCCATAATACTTTAGCAACAGTGGCAGCTTTCTGATCTTTTGTTGGGTATGCTTGGGCGTACCTGGTGAAATGATCAGTAATCACCAAAACATTGCTGGTGCCAGTAGAATCGGCTTCTATGCAGAGAAAATCCATGCAGACTAAATCCATGGGGCCCGAACTCCTAAGGTGGCCCATGGGTGCAGCTCTGGTAGGTAGGGTCTTCCTCTGGATGCATCTTCTGCACCTCCGGCAATACAGCTCTACAGATTCTCTCATTCCAGGCCAGTAGAAGCGATCTCGTATCAACCCAAAGGTTTTGTCTACTCCTAAGTGGCCATGGTGGTCATGAAGAGACCTCAGGACCATCCCTCTATACCTTTGAGGTAGGACTAATTGTTTCCTGCCAGGATGATCATGGTATTGTATAATACGATACAGGAGTTTATTTTCAATATGGAATCGACGCCACTCCTTCTTAAACTGTTGTTGTAGCTCAGCGGGTAAATCATTCAAAAGCTTAAGATTATTAGTCTTCACAGCTCTTAACAAACGACCAACTACAGGATCTTGGTTCTGGGCTTTTTGCTTTTCCTCTATTCGAATCATGGACCACAGGGGAATTGTGGCTGGAAGGCACATAGCCTCTGGAATGGCTTCAGGCGTACAGCTGAGAGAGTCTATACACCGCAACTCTGAGAAATTTACCCACTCATTTTCCACTGTTGAGGTTTGGCAAAGGGCTCTGACTCCTGGGCCAGGGATCTCAACCCACTCCTCTTCATCTCTCACTGCAGGCAATCCAGGTCGTCTAGATAGAGCATCAGCCCCCACATTCGTTGGTCCTGCCTTGTATTTCAATGAAAACTCATAATTGGATAACGCAGCTAACCACCGATGACCTGTAGCATCCAACTTGGCTGTAGTCAAAATGTAAGTGAGAGGATTGTTGTCAGTTCGCACCTCAAACTTAACACCATACAAGTAATCATGCAACTTCTCCACAATAGCCCACTTAAGGGCAAGGAACTCTAATTTATGTACTGGATAATTCTTCTCACTTCCGGTTAAACTCCGACTGATATAGGCCACTGGCCTAAGCCCTTCAGGATATGGTTGGTGTAGGACACCCCCAAGTCCTTCCAAACTCGCATCCACGTGTAAAACATATGGCTTGTCAGGATCAGCATAAGCTAGAACGGGCGCCTCAGTCATCTTCTGTTTAAGAAGCTGAAAAGCCTCTTCACACTCTGAAGTCCACTTTTCCCCAATAGGGTCTTTGGGGTGAAGAATTTTCCGCCCCTTTCTAACAGGTTCCACTTGCAGAAGATTGTGGAGACTTCGGGCTATCTTGGAGTAGCCTTCCACAAAACGCCGGTAATAGCCACAAAATCCCAAGAAAGAATGCAACTCCTCAATGTTACTTGGTTTGGGCCAGTTAACAACTGCTTCAATTTTGGCAGGGTCTGTGGCCACTCCTTCAGCGGATACGATGTGTCCAACATATGTAACTGAATTCTGAGCAAATTTGCACTTATCTAATGAAAGTTTGAGACCTTCAGCCTGTAAACGATCTAACACTTTCAGCAGCCGCTTTTCATGCTCTTCGGGATTCTTTCCAAATACAATTATGTCATCCAAGTAGACCAGACACTCCCTTGGATTCAGATCCCCTAATGTCTTCTCCATTAGTCGTTGGAAAGTGGCTGGAGCTCCGGTTACACCTTGTGGCATACGGGTAAATTGGAAAAACCCCAAGGGACAAATGAATGCAGTCTTCTGCTGATCTTCTTCTCTCATAGGCACTTGATAGTATCCAGACCGTAGATCCAAGACACTAAACCACCTGCTCCCAGTTAAGGCATTCAGGAGGTCTTCTATCCTTGGCAGTGTATACTGATCAGGGATAGTTCTCTTGTTCAATGTGCGATAATCAATGCACAAGCGCACTGAACCATTCTTCTTTCTCACCACGACTATGGGAGAGGCATACTGACTTCTGGACTCACAAATAATTCCAGCCTCTTCCATTTCTTGAAGTATGTTTCTCACATCTTCAATATCTCGAGGAGCAATTCGTCGGGATCTCTCACGAAAGGGAGCAGGATCATTCAGTCTAATGCTATGCTCGGCACTTTTGGCACAGCCCACATCCATATCTCCTGTAGAGAAGGCCCCTTCTCGGGATCTAAGAGCCTTCAACAGTCTCTCTGTCCATTCTGGGGATAGGTGAGACCCATCCAGATTGAACTTTAGGTCTCTGGAAGAATTTTCTTCACAATTTACTGTAAGCATAGTAAGAGGGGTTATCTCTTCCAGAAGGTGGATAACTCCCAACTGCTGACAATGATCTATACGAATATCAGTAGCAGATCGATTGAAGACAGTTACTGCAAATATGTCGATCTTCTGACTTCTCCAGTCTTTCACTTCTGGCATAATAGTCCAACCTTTAATGGAGTCTTCCTCAGGAAGGGATTCCAGGCAGAACTGACAATCCCCAGAAAACATACCTTCTCCCAAGACTGCAACAGCTGTAACAGACTTCATTTCTCCAGGCTTTAGAGAAACAGGTTGGGGACCCCAATAATGAAACTGTCCAGTTTGGGTCTCAAGAGCCAATTTATGACATTCCTGTCTCAGGGCTGGTTCTAGTTCTTCCATCCTTTTCATATAGACATCTCCCACTTCCTTAAGGTAGGTTTGCAACAGACCTCGAACCATGTGAGTGTTCGTCCCAAGTATAATGGGAATACCAGGCCGACCTAGGTTTGGACACACTAAGGCTTCAACATCCATAGGATACACCATTCCAGTGTCCAGCTGAGGAATCACAATCTGCACCTTGACGACTCCTTCGACAGGATAAGCCTGGGAACTCAACCCCCACAACTTGACATCATCTGCTGGCAAGATAGGTAAATGGCTTAGATGCTCATCGTAGAATGGACGGAAAATTATAGTTACTTGGGAGCCTGTGTCCAGCAATGCTGAGGCATGAATCCCTTCAACCATAAGAGATATGAGAGACTTTGGGCCTATCCTAATATCTGTAGACAGTTCATCATTACTTTTACTAGGTAGCTTTTTCCTTTGCTTCCTTTGCTTCTTCTTCCTCTGATATTTAAGCTCTGCAGGACTCTGTTCAATAGTTAGGACTTCTACATTAGCAGAACCAGCCTTAAGAGGGCATTTACTTAGCAGATGTCCCTTTTGTCCACAGTTGAAACACTTAAATTCTCTCCTCATCTCGGGCTGTGGCCACGCTCTAGGAGTCTTCTCTGAGTCTTTGGGTTGAGCATCCACTTTCTTTTCCTTGAACTCAGTTTTCCGTTCTTCCTTTCCAGAGGCTTTGGTGTCAATTCCCTTTTGGCTAGCTGCATAGGAGAATTCCTTCTCAATGGCTTTAGCCTCCTTTATTAGATCTGAAAAGCTAAGGGGACCTCTAGATCGCAACAGAGCAGTTAAGGACATAACTCTATTATCCTGTGAACGAGTCCCTCTAAGTACTTGTTTTCTTCTGTATGCATCAATTTCACCTCGAGAAATTATCTTCTTTTCAAACAGCTTACCTAATATCAACTCTAAGCGAACCAAATAAGCAGGGAGTTTCTCCTTTTCTTTCTGGATGGTATTATAGTACTGAGTACGTAGTTCATCCTCTGTATCATCATCTCCATAGACTTCATTCAACACCTCGATAATATCATTGGCTGTTGAGTCAGGGTATAGCAAGAGATGATGTCTCACTAATTCCAATGCTGGAGTTTTCAAACCTTCAATGATTCGTTGACGTTTAACATTCTCAACACAGGTCCACTCTTCTAACATCTGGACTGCATTACTTTTCCAGGTAGAGAAATCCTCCTCACCTGTGGGCACAGGCATAACACCGGAAAAGGTTTTCAACTTCCTGTAGTGCTGTTCATGAGATGCTTGTACAACACTTTTAGACAGCTGAGCCAGTACTTCAGTTAAGGATGGACTTTTCTCATTTCTCTGAGTAACAGGGGTGGTATGATACTTCTTTCGAGATCTGTCTCGCGAGGGCAGCTTAAGATGCTTCCTTACAGTTTCACAACCGCTCTCACTGTCACTATGGATTTCGGTATCAGAGTCGAGGCTGAAAATTTTGTCGTTGTCCCCATCGTTGACTTCACCGTCATCGTCGCTATTTTCATAAGCGTAAATCAAAGGACTGCCAGGTATATGTGTCCCTGGCAACTGTATACACATAGGACCATCTTCCTTGTTCAGAGGTCCATAGCCTCTTACTAGAGCCACAGCCAATCCTGCTGTTTCATCCTTCCGGGTCTGTACTAGACGAAAATGCTCTAATCCTTGTATCTGTCGAATGGCATCATCAAAACTTTTTCTTTTTAATGCAAGAGGTATATTGCATATAGCCACAGCCTGGTTAGGTGGAATAGATTTTCGCAGTGCCCATTCCCGAACTTCTAGGGAGTTGGGGTACGAAATGCTACTAATAACTCTATTAACGTCCCAACTGATCTCAGCAGTGCCTCCATCTGTAACCCTTTTTTTACCTTGCTCTGCTGCCAGGCTGGTAGTTACATATTTCAGTGACGCTGGTGACAGGAAACCTGAGCCTCCGCAATTGCTGGGAGATCGGGACATCTTCTTTCTTTATGCAGTGCCTCCACTCAGTGATTTGTACTATG